>NC_056741.1:1497000764-1497240764 GCF_019279795.1 Protopterus annectens
AACATAACTTTTTATGTGAGAGTGTTCAATCTCGCCGTTTCTTACACACGGGTAGCGTCCCTAGCTCCGTCACCCTGAGTGACTCATGGAAGAACGTTCCTGAGCACAGTGGAACCAAAAGATGTCCTGTCTTTGGAGGCTTTGTCAACCCTATAATGAGCGATGAAAGTATGTGGTTTAGACCACGTGGCTGCTGCACAAATCGTGTCCAAAGGCAGGCGAGCTGCATGAGCCAAGGAAGTGGAGACGGACCTAGTAGAATGGCCTTTTGGTTTGGTGGGCAAGGCCTGATTTGACTTATAATACACAAAGGCTATACAGTCAGTAAGCCATTTAGAAAGCGTACGTTTTGCAACTGCCATGCCCTTTTTATTGTCTGCAAATACATCAAAAAGTTGATCTGTTTTTCTGTAGTCTTTAGTCCTGTCTAAAAATCTGAGCTGTCTGTGGACATCTAACTTGTGCAACATATATTCCAACTTGCTGGTATGGTTCTTGAAGAAAGTAGGGAGTTCAATGGACTGATTAATATTTATGACAGAACATACCTTAGGAAGGAAGGACGGATTTGTTCGTAAAGAAACTATCTGGGTGAAAAATTAAGTAAGGCGGTTTTAATTGACAGTGCTTGCAGCTCTGACACTCTCCGAGCTGAAGTAACCGCTACAAGAAAAAGAGTCTTCCACGACAGAAACTTCAGGAGGCAAGAAGAGGCTGGTTCGAAGGGTGGTAACATTAGTTGTGACAACAACAAATTTAAATTCCATGGGAATAAAGGGTCTCTGATGGGCGGTCGAAGATGGAAGGAACCTTTCATAAAAGCCTTGCAAAGCCTGTGGGACATTATAGAAGAACCGTCCTCACCAACATGGAAGTTGGATATGGCAGCCAACTGCACTCTTAGTGTGGAAGTAGAGGCTCCTTCGTGGAAAAGGATGGAAAGAAATTCTAGAACTTTATGTAAAGGAGCAACCAGGGGGTCCAAGTGTTGACTAGATGCCCAGTAAACAAAGAGTTTCCATTTACTCTTGTAGAGTTTTGTGGTGGAAGCCTTATGAAAGGCAACCAAAATGCGCTGAACTGCCGGAGAAAGTAGATCAGACCTGGCTAGGCGGGGAAGTGGAGCAGCCAAGCTGCTACTTTGAGCGATAGAAGAGACGGGTGAGGAACTCCCGACGAATGTGTCAGTAGATCTGGGTCTGGGTCCAGGATCCAAGGTTCCTCTGTTTGATGGGCTCGAAGAAAGGGGAACCATATCTGTCGAGGCCAGAATGGGGCTATGAGTATAATTGTCCTTTCCAGATTCATGGCTTTCTGAAGAAATTTGGGAATCAAGGGGGTAGGTGGGAATGCATATAGGAGACCCGGGGGCCAATCGTGTATCAGTGCGTCCCTGGGGACATCCCCTGGAGGGGTAGAAGGGCAAAATAGCTTCTGCATTTGGTATTCATCGGGGAGGCGAATAGATCGCAGCAAGGCTGGCCCCATTTGCGGAAAATTCTTTCCGCCACTTGTAGTTTGAGGGACCACTCGTGAGGTAACAGGATGGCTCTGCTCAACCTGTCCGCAATGACGTTGGATGACCCCGGGATGTGCGTTGCTATCAGAAAGCGACCCGTGGACTCTGCCCATTGCCAAATTCTCATGGCCTCTCTGCATAATGGGTAAGATCTGGTTCCCCCTTGTTTGTTTATGTACCAGACTACAGACATGTCTGTCTGAAATGCTACTGTTCCTAGAAGTAGGAGGGTTTGAAAGTGTTGCAACGCCAAGAACACCGCCCTCATTTCCAGAACATTTATGTGCAGGTTGTACTCCATGTTGGACCATTCCCCTTGGACTGTTCTTCCCTGAAAAAGTCCCCCCCACCCTATCAGGGAAGTGTCCGTGGTTATAGTGGCTGTCTGATTTGGTAGAACAAATGGACGACCCATAGTGAGATCCTGGCTGGACACCCACCATGAGAGGTCTCGCTTGCAAGAATCTGTTATCAGAATCTCGTACGTTAGGGGTAACTGCTGGAACGACCACTGCGTGAACAGCAGCCATTGGAGGAGCCTCATGTGCAATCTTCCCATGGGAATCGCAATCAGGGAAGCTGGCATGAGTCCCAAAACCTTCAACACCAATTTGGCCGGGGCTTTCCTGCATTGCAGCAGAAGAACCTGTTCCTTGAGGGATGAAGCCCTTACTTGAGAGAGCTTTACCAATGTTAAGCGCATATCTAGGTCCGCTCTGATGAATGAAATATGCTGTGAGGGCAGTAAGACAGATTTTTTGAAGTTTATGGAAATCCCTAGGTGGGAACAAAGGTTGACTGTACAGTTTCTTGCTTGTATGAGGAGACGCTTGGTGGTGGCAGTGAGGAGCCAGTCGTCCAGATAGGGCAACACCCGGAATCCTAGACATCTCAAATGAGACGCTACCACTGCCATGCATTTGGTGAATACCCTGGGGGCTGAGGTGAGCCCAAAGGGCAGGGCTCAAAATTGAAAATGACTGGCTCCCAGCCGGAAGCGCAGGTGATCTCTGGACGTTCTGGCCATCTTGATGTGGTAGTATGCGTCTTTGAGACCTATCGAGCACATCCAGTCGTCCTCCTGCAAAAATGGAAGGATCGACTGAAGCGTGACCATCCGGAACTTTTCCTTCTTCAGGAAGGTATTGAGATTGCCGAAATCCAAAATGGGCTCCAGTCCCCTGTCTTTTTCGGAACTAAAAAGAACCTTGAGTAAGTTCCGGAACCTTTTTGGTCCGCCAGGACTGGCTGAATGACTCTTTTTGAGCAGCTTTGAAATTTCTATTGCTGCTTGGCCTCGCAGACGGGGTGGCACATCTGAAGACCTTCTTTGTTGGGGTGAAGTTGACATAAGGGGTATTTTGTATCCTCTGGTTACAATGCTTTTTACCCAGGAGTCTGAGGTGAGAGTTTGCCAGGCCTGTGGGTATAAAGTCAAGCGTGACCCCCGACTGCCTCCAGAGCAGGACAGTCGGGCCCCCATTCATGAGTGCTGGAAAGGCTTACCAGGGATAGTATCCCTGTCGCCTTGGTTCTGCGGACCCCCTCTGCCACCAGGGCGGCGTCTTCCATGTCTACACCCCCCCTCTGCCTCTGGGGGGGGGGGGTCACTCTGTGTGGCCTGGAAAGATCCCAGAGTTCTACGGAACCACATTTTTCCGCCTCGTTGCCATTTGGGGTACGGTCTGGATGGAACGGAAAAACGGACTCAGACGGCAGACAGAGTCTTTCCTTCCTGCTCACACCGAGTTAATGTCTCTTTCACTTTGGGCCCAAAAAGAGTGGCACCATCAAAGGGGGCGTTGGCGAAAGAAGACTTGAAGGCTTCCGCAAAAGAGCACAGCCGCATCCAGGATTGTCTTCGTAGAGCAATCGCTGAAGCTGCGGCCCTACTCGACCGTTCAGCTGCATACGAGTTGAGCCTCATGGACGAGTTCACTATAGAGGTAAGAGTGTTAAGTTGTGCTGTTACCTTATCTGAAACAGCAGCATCTGTGTTACCCTGGAGGGTATCTCTCAGCTCCTTGATGAGATCCCTCTGTAGCCGTGTAAAATGTGTCAAATAGTTTAGCGAACGCAAGGAAAAAGTCACTGAACTAAAAATGCGCTTCCCGTATCTGTCCATAGTCCTAGAATCCTTATTAGGAGGATGAACAGAAGAGGAAGACTCCATCTCCTTTTTAGTGGCTGCGGCCACCACCATAGCGTCAACCGGGACTCCTTTTGTGAGATAGGTCTTGTCCTGGGGAGCGGTAATAAATTTACTTGGTTTTCGAGGGACCGGTTCCACTGTGTCCGGTGTCTCCCACGCCCTTCGAGCAATCAAATCCATTAACTCATCGAAGGGCGGAGTAACCCAGGAGGTAGAAGGTTGAGCACCAAATGCCTTCAGCAACACCGACTCGTCCTCAGTGGGGGCTAGGGACTGCCAATCACCCCTCTGTTTTAATATCTCCAAGATGTCCGCAAATGAGACATCCTCGGAGGGGGATTTTGGGGGTCCCTCTCACTCATCCAAGTCAGTGTCAGAAGTTAGAGATTCCTGTGGGGAGTCTAAGTGCCTCCTCTTGCACAATCTTTTCCTCGGGACCTCATCGGAGGGGGATTCCGGTGAGGCCTCCGAGGAACAGGGGGCATCCTCTAGGGATGGCTGAGACAATGGTGCTCCACGCTTTGGATGCGTCGTGGGAACAGAAACAGAGAGCGGCTCCTTAAGGGAGGGAGAAGACGCGTCCGATTAAGTGGTTGTCTGTGTAGAGAAAACCTTCCTCATAAGGTCAAAAGCCTCTGAACCTCGGGTCGAGGACTCCCCCGGTTCCGAAGAACATGGAAGAATCCGAGACATGGGGCCCATGGGTCTCGACCCCAAGGACGGAGCCGAGCCACTCTGCACCAAGGCCCCGAGAGGGAGAGTCGGAACCGAAAGGTCGGTACGACTCTGGGTCCCGGAACCAAGGAGAGATCGTCGACTCCGCGACTCACCTATCTGTTCCGATGGAGTCGAGGTAAATGGTGTCGATGGTGCAATGGACGGTTTCGGCACCGAGGGCTCCACTATCATCGGCTCATCCTCTTCCTGCTCCGAAGACTGGATGGGTCTCGAAGGAGGACTTGTTGGAGATAAAGGAAGGCCTTCTAGTTTCGACACCAACTGGGAGGAAATGGCAATCAACTTGGAAAGGGCCGTGTTCCCCATAAGTTTCTGCACGACACGATCCACATCAGTATCAGATAATGGTCTGGAAGATCGGGTCGAAGGGGCCGAAGATGGCACCGACTGAAGAATAGACGGTGGCAGTAGTTCCGACACCGGTTCCAAGACCTGGGGCTCAGTGAGAGACAAACGTTCGACGCTCGGCCCCGAAGTCTGTGGAACCGAACGAACTTTAGAAGATGTACTCTGAGCCGATGACATGGGCTCCGACATCTTCGACCCCTTTCGAAGACTTAGAAGCCTGGTCAGACTTGTCCAAGGCATCTTGGAAGGCAGGCTTAAGAAGCCCCCTGTCAATAAGTTTCCTGCGTCTATCTGTCATGACCCTCCCACTGAAGGAATGGCAAATAGAGCAATCCTCTTGCAAGTGGAGAGGGCAAGACAGTAGACGCAGGAAGTGTGGTTGTCAATGATGGACATTTTCTGTCCACACTGACACCTTTTAAAACCAGACTTTGCTTTTTCAGACATAACAGTAAACTTAAAGAAGAGGGTATTTAAAGTTTAATAATTTTAAGTTTAAGAGAATTTACAGTTAAGTAAGGGTAGGCCCCAAAGGGAAACCTATAAAAACTAACTACAATACACACACACACACACACACACACACACACACACACACACACACACACACACACACACACACACACACACACACACACACTATAGTATAGAAAAATAAAATATCAAAAAGCTATAGGAGTATAATAACTTTTGAAACAAAGTAAAAAGACTATCTTATCTGTCTAACAACAAAATCTCTGGTCTGAGCTCTCTGTAGCGATGTAACCCGTTGCAGCGGCATACTAGATCTGAGTAATGGCAGGGAGGATTGTGGGATATAGCCTGGTCTCGAGCTTCTCTAAGATGCAGAGCTTTGCTATGCGGCCGACTCGGAGCTGAGGATCGGCTCCGAACCAGTGTGTAAGAACAAACGGCGAGATTGAACACTCTCACATGAGATGTTTTAGTTTGGAGAAAATGAGTTGGAAACCTGCCACCGTAGCAAGTATCATGAAACCTGCAGTCAAACATGAAGTATGGATATAAAAAAGTTCTTATAAAGATAGTACTGCTATATTGGGAACTTACCGCAATTTTAAATGTTTTGAGTACATCCAATTAATGCAGCAGTGGTAACACTTGAGATTTACACTGCATAAGGCCTCCTGCTCAGCTCGACTTCCAGGTTTCACCTTTAACCGTCCAGGGTGAGAGAGGATGTCATCCCACCTGGATGTCAGCATGTCTGTGGTAAATGAGGGACATACACTGGCATAATCTTTCTTTCTTTATTGTCCTTATCACCCTCAAGGGAGTGGCTTGTGAAAATGGCACAAGCTGCTCATTTGGTATATATTCACAAGAACAGCAGCCCAACCAGAAGGTCCTCCCAAAACCCCTGCTTCAGACACATCGACATTTTGGGGTGGGGGGCTTGTATGAAAATAGGAGGGAAGGAAATAGGGGAAGATGACCAAGTACCCACCCCAACCCAGGGTGGGGTAGAGGAAAGGAAAAAGAGGGACAAAGGAAGAGAAAGAATAGTTGTGTAAGAACTTACCATAACCTTAGATGTCCTTATCTTCCATGTTGCAGTATTCATAACAGTAGAGAGTTGCTGCCTGCAGCGCCACCGTCTGGCCAGTATACCAAAGTCTTTGCTCCAGGAGGGTACGTGTGATGTCCCTTACCAGGGCCATAAACTGATGTTTGGTATAAAAGTTAAGTCTGCATGCACACTCATCAGAATGTTTCGCCACATACAGTAGAACTTCTGTGGGTTTAAAGGTGGGTCCTACTTGGAGACCCTTAGACTTGCATGTAGGCCAGGCCCAGTGAAGAAGATAGGCTGTGTTGAGCGTAAAGATTGGGGAGAGGAATGACTATGTCCCCACCGGTAGGCCATGGTGCGACAGGGGAGTAAGATCGGGTAGGTGGGTGGGACTGAATACTGCAACATGGAAGAGAAGGACATTTAAGGTTATGGTAAGTTCCTACACAACTATTCTATGTCTCTCTATTCTCATGTTGCAGTAGTCATAACACTAGGGAGAGTACCAGAGCTTTAGGTATGAACCTGGGTGGAGGAGTAGTTTCCATGGTCAACCAGACCTTGGAGGAGTGACCTGGCAAACCCTGCTCTTGTCCTGGAGGCCATGTCCAGCTTGTAGTGCTTGGTGAAGGTGTGGACCAAGGTCCACTTAGCTGCTTCTAAAATGGAGAAGTCAATGCCTTTGAAAAAGGCAGAAGAGGAGGCAGCTGCCCTGGTAGAGTGAGGTTTAACATGGCCCTGCAAGGATTTTCCATGATGGGAGTAGCACAAGGTGATGGATTTAAAGATCCATGAGGAAATGGTCTGCTTGGAGACAGCCTTCCCTAGGGCTCTGGGATGGAAGATGATGAATAATTGGTCAGATTTTCTAATAGATTTGGTTTTGTCCAAGTAGTACCCGAGTTGCCTGTGTACATCTACGGAATAAAAAGTCCTCTCTGAGGAGTTTTATGGATGAGGGTAGAAAACTGATTAAAATCAAACCATTAACCTACCAAAGTTCATTTACTACCTTGGGCATGAAGGAAGGGGTTAAGTCCTGAGAGCAACTCTGTCCTTATGGAAAACAAGACAAGGAGAGGTAGCCATAAGGGCTTGCATCTCTGAAACCCTCCTGGCGAAGGTGAGGGCCACTAGCAGAACTGCTTTCACGGTGCATAATTTCAGGGAAACTGAGTGAGCTGGTTCAAAATGAAGTACAGTTAAGTTTTTCTAATACGAAATTGAGGTTCCAAAGGAGGGGGAGTAGGTCTCCGGGGGGGGGGGGGGGTTCTGATATGAAGGACTCCTTTCAGAAACCGCTTGACTTCTAGCCTGGATGCAAGAGGAGGTGAAATGGGCAGACAAGTGGACTTTTGAAGAGTAAGTTAGTCCTGAGTGGAGTAGCGAACACAAACAGGATAGGACCATTGGTATAGGGATAAGCGGGTCCTGATTTTTCCTTTGACACCATCTGGAAAATATGTGCCACTTTGCTACATAGTTTCTCCTGGCACTAGGTTTTCTGGCCTACTGCAGAACACTGAGTACGTCCTCTGAATATAGGTGTCTGTAAGGGATTAGAACCTTCTCACTCAAAGTCAATTTCAGGTTGTTCACCTGTGGGTGGAGTAGTTCTGTGTGAGCAGGTTTAGTCGGTGGGGTAACCTGTGGTAATTGCCCTTGGCCAGTAAGTGTAGGAGGGGAAACCAATGCTGCCTTGGACAAAATGGGGTCACCAGTAGGATTCTGGGTTTGTCCTCCTGAATTTTAAGAAGTACTTTCTGAATTAATGTAAAAGGAGGGAAGGCGTAAAGGTGCATTCCCTCCCAAGAAAAGGAGAATGTGTCCACTTTTCAAGCTTGTGGATGTGGATTCCCTTGTGCAGAAGTTGGGCATCTGTTTTTTTTTTTTTTTTTTTTTTGAGGGGAAGTAAAGAGATCTGCTTGTAGAATACCTTATCTGTGTATCAGGTCCAGGAAAACCTCTCTGTGAAGCATCCGTTTGTGAGAGGGGGCTGAGGTTCTGCTGTCTGCCATAACATTCTCTGTTGAGGGGATATACACTGCTACCAGGTGGACCTGGAGAGAAATTCTAAGTTCCAAATCTGGATGACCAGGCTGCATAGGAGGTAGGACCTTGTCCCCCCTTGCTTGTTGATTTACCACAGGACTGTCATATTGTCTGTGATTACTTTCAGGGTTCCTGGCAGGAGGCTAGATTAAAAGGTTAGAAGAGCTAGTAATAATACCCTCATTTCTTTAATGCTGATGTGGTCCTTTTGTCTTAGAATGGACCATTTACCTTGTACTGAAAATTGTTTCTGGTTTGTTAGGAGCACTGTGCCCCATCGCAGGTCTGCCGCATCTGTGGAGAGTTTTTGGGGGGCTGGAACCTGTAGGTGGGTTCCTAGGTTGAGGTGCAGTGCTCACACCCACCATTATTTCCTTTTTTAGGCACAAAAGTAGTGGAAGGGGTGAGTCCACAGGTTGGGAGTGTTGGCTCCATAATTTTATTTAGAACCCACTGGATTTTGCGCACGTGAAGTCTTGTCAGAGGTATCATGAGTATCAGTGATACCATGTGGCCTAACATTCTCAGGAATTCCCTAGCTGTCAAGGAGGAGTGGGTGAGGATCTGTGTAAAGTATAGACAAAAGTCTTAGATTCTTTCGTCTGGGAGGAAGGCTTTCATGCTGTCTGCTCTGATTCTGCACCCCAAGAAAACTAAGTACAGAGACGGGGGTCAGATGAGATTTTTCTACTTTTAGGGTAAACCCTAGTTGAGTTAGGGTGGAACACACCTAATGTAGGTGAAGTTGAAGCACTTGGTAGTCCTAATGAAGGATGAGCAGGTAGGTATGGGTATATCTGTATACCCAGAGTCCTGCAGTGAGCAATTAAGGGGGCTAAGCACTTTGTGAACACTTGAGGGGCAGTGGAGAGGCCAAAGGGCAAGACAGAGAATTGAAAATGGCAGGAGCCTATAGCAAAGTGGGCGCATTTCCTGTAATTGGGGTGGATAGGAATGTGGAGGTAGGCATCTTTCAAATCCAGGGCTACCATGAATGCTTGTGGGGGTATGAGTGGTAATAGAAGGGGTAAGGTAATCATTTTGAAGCTGGGAACTTTGAGGAAGAGATTTAGGAAAGAAGTCGAGGATTGGCCTCAAGGGCCATCTTTCCTTGGTACACGAAACATCCAGGAGTAAAAGCCTGTGTTTCTTTGGGGGGCGGGTACCTGTTATATGGTACCTTGAGTTAGGAGTTGTTGAATGATGGTTGAAATAAGTGGGTTTGGTTTTTTGGAGGTTGTGGAATATCATGGAAAGGTGGAAGCATCCACCAAGTCATGAAATATCCTCTCAATGATAGAGAGGACCCATTGTTCTGCTGTGATTATCTGCCAGGAGGGTAGGGTGAGGGTGAGACAAAGGGATAAAGGTGTGTTTGGGTCTAAAGGAGGCGAGTCACAGTGGAGGTGGTGTGGATTGGTCAGACTTACTACAAAAGGCTGTAGAGGAGCAGCTGGTGGGAAACCTGAGAGTAGAATATTTCCTGGGTTGTCTACTTCCCTTTGATTGAGAAGCTGTGTGAAAGGACCATCTTCTAACAAAGGAGGGCTTCTGTGGGTAGTTTCTATGGTATCTGGGAATAGGGATACCAGAAGATGTTTAAGAATTTGTAGTTCCTTTCCCTTCCTTTTTCTTGAAGGGATTTGAGGATCTCAGCAGAAACCTGTACAGAAAGGGCCTTATTGTCTAAGGGTGTGTCCATTAACCTTGCCTGTACATCCATGGGGAGAGGTTGAAGCCTTACCCAGGAGTATCGCCTTAGGACTGATCCTGATGCAGCTGATTTAGATGAAGCTTCCACAGCATCATAACTGCACTTAAGAGTGCCTTGTTACTTGGGAGGCTGTGGAAAGCAGACTGTTAAGCTGGGCTTTTATGGGAGAATCCTGCACCTCGGCCAGGAGGGTAGAGGCTTTGGATATGGTATCTAGGACATACATAGCCATATGTGTTTGACAGTTGAGGACCCTTATAGCCAGAGTAGAAGAGGTATACACTTTCTTCCCTAGTCTGTCCATGAATTTGCTGTCTTTATCCGTTGGCAAAGAGTAGCAGAAGGTATTTGTCGAAGTTTTGTTAGCAGAGACAGCTGTAACAGCTGGGTCTGCTGGAGGGCTTCTAAAGAGGAACGGGGTGTCTTGGGGGACCTTATAAAAATGGTCTGGGCATTTGGAGGCTGGTGGTTGTGAGTCAGGAGACTGAGAAGCAGCCAAAAAAGTATCCTGGAAGGCAGGTAATAAAGAGGGGACAGCAGAAGGGGGTGGTTGTTCCATTTGTAAAGGGTCAAAGTACCTTTTCTTGGAATCAGAAACCTCAAATGCCTGCCACTTAAAGTGTTTCCTCATGAGGGAAATAGTGTCCCCAAAGGTGAATTATTCTCCTGGGGACTCAGGAGAAATGGAATCCTCCTCTTTTGGGGTAATGAAATCCTTAGGGGAGTCTATTTGGGTTTCATAAGAAAAGGATTCCTCAGAAGAGGAGTAATCTTCCTCAGAAACCTGTACGCGCGGCTGAGATGAGGGAGTAGGGGGAATGTTCTGTCTGCAAGGCCTAAAATGCCTTAAAGAGACTTTGTGAACACCTTCCAGCTAGGAACTGGTTAAGGTTCAGGGTGCTTAGTTTTTTGTTTTCTCTTCAAAAGAGTAGCTGGTGGAAAAAGCATCAAGGTGGACATCTGTTTAGTAGGAAGAGAAAGAGTAGGGCCTTCTGACTGAGTGAGTCGTGGTTCCCCTCCGCCATCAGGGCCTGATGGCTGATCAGTCTCAGCGGACATGCACGCAGTTTCTGGCATCCCAGCTTCCATTAAGGTTCCCAGGCCTGCTTTTGAAACCGCCACTTTTGAGGATTCTGGGCTTTCAAGCACCTCAAGAACCTGCTCAGACACCTGAGGTGTAGCTTGGGATTCTGGCCTAATTTTCTTAGCCTTCTTCCTCGGCGGCTCATCAGACGAGTCTACCCCTCCTTCTATACAGAGTGCTAAGCGATGCAGCCTTTAACTAAGTTCTGTGAGGCGGCTGCGAAGAATTTTTGGGATAAAAGATTTGCAAATGGGGAAGGACGTAGGGTCTATATTACATAGTCCAAGTTCCATAACTTCGACTACCATATCTACGAATACATATGTCCGAAGTTACGGAACTTCAACTACATATAAAAACATAACCAAAAAAAGGAAAGGGCAAGCCCCCCTGCACCCCCCCCGCTCTTTAAATATACCAACTCAGAGATCATGCTACAGTGCAGTAAAGGAAAAATTTCCCTTTTAATTTTCTTTCCTTTTTTTTTTTAAATTTTTTTTATGCATACTCGAAGTTCAGTAACTTCGGATATACGTGGTCGTACATATGTCAGTCGAAATTACAGAACTTTGACTACGTAATACAGGCTGTGGGCCTCACCTAAAAAGATACGCACTTCTCGTGTGTGCCCTTGTGAGGAATTTGTCTCCCACAAGCACACTTCCCCTTTCTTGCTGACATGCAAGTCTAAACTGTAATCAAAAAACAAGGAAAAAACCCAACAGGGCACTTATCTGCATCAGTCGAAGAAGCGGTCATCTGGTCTTGAACAGAATCATAACTGGTCGTCTGAAGAAATGCGATCTGTTTACAGAAATGGCAAACAGGAATCAGACGTTCAATACGGCAGAAAAATTCTGATGAGGGTGTGTGCAGACGGCTTTTTTTATACCAGTCTGTTTATGGCCCTGGTAAGGGACGTCACACGTACTGTCCTGAAGTAAAGACTTTGGTATACTGGCTGGACAGTGGCGCCACAGGCAGCAACTCCCTACTGTTATGAATACTTCAACAGGAGACTAGGACATGCATTACTGTAACAGTGAACATTCGGAAAAATCTACAATTACGTTAAGGTCCTAAACAACTATACTGCATTCATCATACTGTTTACTGCTAAGTAGTAATAACACTTTCGAAAATTCCATGAGCTTACTGACCAGTAGGTAGGTGTTGGTGTCCTTAAGAAGGTGTGGTGTAGTTTGTAAGAAGCTCTGTAGTACAGCTGTGGCAAATTTTTCCATGAATCTAGCAGTAATGTCCAGGTGTGAAAAAATGACCAGGTAGCTGATTCCATGATGGCTTGAGTGCGGACACTTCTAAAAAATGAGGAGGTTGCTGCTGTATCTTTTGTGATGTGAACTCTCAAATGCCCTGGTACAGTTTTGCCATGAAAAGAATAATGGAAATGCAATAAGACTGCCACTCAGAGGCACCTCTATTGGAACCATGATTCCTTCCCAGTTTTTGGAAAGGCTAAGAATAACAGGTCTCATTTCCTCTTCTAGTCCCTTCAAGGTAAAATCTCAGTTGCCTACGCACAAAGGGTGTAGAAAATCCTTCCATCCTATTAGGTGGAGGCAAGTTAAAAATTTGTGGGCATTAACAGCCTCATTTAGAGAAACTTCTATTGGCTACAACTTTGGACAAGGTAGGACTGATGCAGAGAGAGTTTACCCATGAAGACCTGTGGTTCTGATATCCTTCAGGCAGATGTTATCGTCACTAACTTGGCAGTTTTCAATGTACAGTATGAAGAGCATCATCAGCAGCTTGGGAGAGGGGGTTTCAGTTGGAAGACAACCCTTAACTAGCTGCTTTACTGTTAACTGGGAATACAGGGGATCCCATGGTATGAAGGCTGAGGTTGCACAAGCCCATCTTCAATGTGGCACAAGCCCACCTTCAATGTGGCACAAAACAAATTCAGACATGTAATGGTCTGAAGGGTATCCAAGAATTAAAGACTAGAAGTCTGGTACCCAAAGGTGGATTTTTTTCCCTCCCACTTTGCTTGTATGATTCCGTTCTATTTGGTTTCCTTGCCTGACATAAGTCAAACATGTCCTTGGAAAATGCATGTCTAGAGAGGCTAACAGCTAGATCATCCAAGTGGTCAGCTTTATGATTTTTAGGTTGGTGTATATGAGTGATCTTTGGAGCAATAACTCCACACACAGAGGCAGAAGAACAGACCAACATACTCAGAACCATTTCAGTCTTGGCCAAAAAGGAGATAGGTGTTGCATGTTTGACCTGTCCTCTACCTCCTGTATTACCCTGAGGAAAAAGGGATTAAATAAAAGGCATTAACTGACCTGTCCACTTTAGCAAGAAGGCATCCAATGACTGCTAGTGCCCCTGGGACAGGTGTCCTGGAGAAAAAGCTTTAACTATCTGGAAATGCAGAAAAGTCCATTTGCAACACCCACTGGTGGAATACATTCAGAAATACATCCCTGTTCAATAGCCATACATGAGGATCTGGCACTGTTTCTAAGCTGTTCTGCCAGAATCCTCTCCTGAAATGGTGATGCTTGAATCCTGGGCCAAGTACCACATCTCCATGGCTAGCCTGCACAAGAAGTAGGAGTGAATTTCCCTTGCTTGCTGATGTACCCAGTGTGTTGTTGCCTGTGAGGATACAAAGACCCCCAATGTTCCCTAACCTGTTTAAAAGGCTTTTATAGCTAAGCAATACTGCCAACACCTCCTGGAGATTGATGAGGTTTTCCCTTTGGAGTTTGGTTTCATGTCACTTGGATTTTCTGCTTCTCTGAAAGGGCCTGATAAACAGTGTCTGAGAAGTCTGCGGTTATTCTCTCGCTGTCCAGGAGTAGCATGAAAAAGGACCTCATGGTGGACACTCAGCTGTTGTGTCCAGAAAGGAGAGGTCCTTTACATTGGGAATCAAGAGGACGGGGCACTGCAGGAAGTGTGCATGCTGGTACCATCTGCTCTCCAGGCACCAACATAGTTTATTCATGTGCAGCATTGCTTAACTCCTTGGCAGTAAATTTACTGTTTTAAGTTAAATACAAGGTTATGCAGTACACCTTGGTTTACTATCAAAATACGGAAAATCAAAATAATTTTCCACCTTTATGTCAAACCAGTTAGCCGAAACTGGTAATAACGAATGATCAAAATTTCTGAAATAGTAACATGGAATAGACATTCAAACACCTAAGTCCCAATGTCAAAAGTCTGTTACCGGCAATGTTTTTGCAGGGGTGTAGGCCCCCATACCCCCCCCTGCATATTATGCATTCCAACTTAGAGATCACACTGCAGTGACAAAAGGGTCCATTTCCTGATCCCCATTCTAGTGCGATCTGTTATCAGAACGTCAATTCCACATTAGCGAATGCACACTACCACTTGCTAATGTGGAGTCAAACATTTTCCGGACTAACATTAAGATAACTTGAAACAGCCTTTTGGCCTTCCAAGCTTCGCTTAAGTGCCAATCTAAATTTTGATAGTAAACTGTGCACCTTCTCTATGGAAAGAAAAATTGTCTGCTTTCTTAAAGTTAACTAAAAAGCTCCCATGGACAGGGCTTGTCTAGAGGATATTATATGGAATTTTAGGTTCAGACATGTAGAATTCTAGACTTTGGAACCAGACCAGTTAACTACAGAGCTGTCTCCATTTCTTCTACTGCCTCAGGCTGAATCACAGTCTGTCAGGGAGGAGTAACTGTGGATGTCCTTGACTCAAAATAGGAAATCACTGCAACCAAACACTATGGTTTGTCTTCTGCACCAACAACAAACAAAGATGTAAACTGATAACTAAATCCACAACTCTGAATCTCAAGTAAAGCCGGCATGTCCTGGCTACACACATGAAAGCTGGTATTTTTCAGACCTACTGTATATCCATGAAAGCTTAATGGAAAAGAAGATTCAGACAGGCCTGTAAAGCAATCAATCAGTTTGCTTTCAGTCTTTTTTAGAAACTTTAGTCTCGATAAGCCTACGACTGGTCTTCATAGTCCTTAATTTTCTTGGGACTGCGAAAAAGTCTTGAGTGAAATCATGTGCTTTCCTCCTGCTGCAGCACTCACTCTCACTACAGTCCCCAGGTTCGTAAGGTCTAATGCTACATAGTTTTTCTCTCTGTTCTCTGGGTACTTGGGAAAATGCACAAGTACAGCTGTGTACACTTATCATAAATGTAGATGTTAAAGTGTATTCACTGCTGCAGTCCTGACTTGTCGGATTTCCTGCCTTGAAAGCCCTGAGCTGTTCCGACTACCAGCGAAAATTCTGCCTCCCAGGATTACAGACACCCTGACAGAGGTCAGTAGGTTCAGGTATAAAAGGGAGCCAGCCTGTGTCATGATTTCAGTATTTTCTTGTCCTCTATCAGGAAGAGCCCGAAGTGGAGCAGGAGGAAACTAAAGAAGAGGGCCCTTACAGCAGGGGAGCTAAAGGGGGGGGGGGTCCCTTAGCCAGATTAGTTTAGTTGATTACTGGAAGGCTACATCGTCGGCTAAGGTGGCAGGGGGGAGGGAAAGAAGGCTGCAACAGTGAATACACTCTAACATCTACATTTCAGCTAAGTGTACACAACTGTACTATGTTCTTCATGCTTCACTGTTGCAGTCCTGCCTGGTGGAAAGACAGCCAAAGCTGAATTTGAGGGGGAAGGAGATTTAAGAGAAGGGAAGACGCCCTGCAGAATGGCAGTGGTAAATCCTGCTCTAAACTTAGAAAAGTTTAGAAGTGATAGAATTTTGTAAAGGTATGCACAGATGACCAGGTGACTGCTTCAAACATGTCCTTAGTAGGGGACTCCTTTTAGAAGGGCAGCAAAGATAGCTGCGGCCCTTGTGGAGTGTGACCTAATAGTTTCAATTTTTTTTTTTTTGCCATGATGGTTGTAAGAGAGAGAGAGATGCAGTGGGGTATCCATTTAGAGTGTCTGTTCAGAAGCTGGCTTCCCTTCAGAGCCAGCGACAAAACCTAATAAACTATTCAGATTTTCTCAAGGCTTTTGCCCTGTCTAGATAAAGGCAGAGCTGCCTGTGCACATACAAAGAATGAAGTATTCTTTCTCATTTGTTCAGAGGGTTGAGAAAGAATGTAGGTAGGTGAAAGGCTTGACTTGGTGAAGTTTCAGTGACCACCTTGGGCATGAATAAAGGATTAGTTCTGAAAGAAACCTTGTCTTGGTGAAAATAATAAATGGTTCCACTGAAACTCAAACCATCCTGGCTGAGGTGATGGCCAGCAGCAGGGCTGTTTTCCAAGTAAGAAACTTCAGGAGTAGCAGATGCTGTAGGTTCAAAATGAAGCAAAAAGCTTGCTTTTCTAGAACAAAGTTGAGGTCCCACGGAGGAGTAGGTTTCCTCCCAAGAGGTCTAATGACAATGACTCTGCTAAGAAACTATTAATAGGGGATGGGAAAAAACTGGAGGAAAAAAAGTAGGAATTTGGGCCGAAATGGGAGATGCATGAATTTTAATGGAGGAGTAGGAAAGCCCTTCATCTACTAGACTAGCCAGGTATTCTATGATGGTAATAATGTGTGCTGCATTGGAATAGAGATGCTGCTTATGGCACCAGAGAATCTTTCCCATTTGGCAGAGTATGAGTTTCTAGTGCTAGACCTCAGATTCTTTGAGGATGTCCTCACTGCTTAATTAGGGCAATCTTGCAGTTGGGTGCTGCAGAATTATCCAAGCTGAAAGACTGAGTTATCTAAAGGTTGGGGCACACAATCCTTCCCTTGTTTTGAGTGAGAAGGTCTACTTCTCTGAGGTACCATCCATGGGCACTGATCGGTGAGCTTGAGGAGGAGAGGATACCAGTGCTGTCTGAGCCAGTCTGGTGCTAAAAGTACTGCTCTTGGGCCCTCTTCCCTTATCTTTAGAAGCACTCGAGGCAGAAGGGGTAAGGGGGGAATGCAAAAAAGAGGCACATTTAAGGGAAGGAAACTGCATCTGTATTACAGGCAGATTTCTGTTCGATCCTGGTACAGAATTTTTTCAGGTGAGCATTTTCCTTGTTGGCAAAGAGGTGAACCTGTGGGACTCCCCATCTCTGAATCATGCTGAAAAAAACTTCCCAATGCAGATGCCATTCACTGAGGTCCATCAAGTTTCTGCTGAGGTGATCTGCTACAGCACTTTTGAGCTCCTGGAAGGTGTTGTGCCATGAAGTGCAATCCCAGACAGTGTGCAGTTTCCCAGACTTGCATCGCTACAAGGCACAGTGGATAAGAGTGTGTGCCTCCCTGCCTGTTTATATACCACATAACTGTGGTACTGTTTGTTTTTACTAAATACCCCCGAATACCATTTTTCTTTTAAGGCTAGCAGGCCTTTTTGCACTGCCACAAGTTCTTTCCGATTGATGTGTCTGTCCTTGAACTGAACCTCTCACTTCCCTTGGGATTGGAGGTGCTGAAAGTGAGTCCCCCAAGCTGTCTCTGAAGCATCCTTGGTGAGGGTTTGGGCATGGAGAGTGAAGCTGCAGGGAAGGCCCTGATTTTGGGTACAAGCCTGTACCCACCAAGCAAACTGTTTCAGACAAGGGATCAGCTGTATCTCTGTCTCTTAGAGACCAAGAACTTAGGCACCATACAATCTTGAAGCACCAATGAAGCTTCCTCATGTGCAGTCTGGCCAGGAGAACCATGAGGATACAGGATGCCATACATCCCAGTGCTCAAAGAAACTCTTTGGCGGAGATGCAATGTTTCTGCTGGATTTTTTTGGAAGTAGTTTGCCAAAAAGGAGACTTTGTCTAGAGGAAGGAAGGTCTTTTTAAGTATAGAGTCCAGGAGTGCACCCAGGAAAACTATTCTTTTGTTTGAGGGTAGTGTTGGATTTCTGGAGTTTTACTGCGAATCCCAAGGAGGACAGGAGATCCTGTGTGAACTTCAGGTCCTTGAGGAAGTTTTGACAGGTCTGTGGTCTGTATCAGGCAATCATCCATGTAAGGGTATTATCTGGACACCTCCCCGGTCCTACAAAAAGCAAATGCAGGTATTAGACACTGTGAAAACTATTTGAGCGGTAGATAAGCCAAAGGGCAGTGCTGAAAACTGATAGTGACTGGAGCCTGCCCTGAGAATTGGAATGTGCAGATAGGCCTTCATGGTCTCAAAAGTCCTAAAAGATGCCTGAGTAGGTATCATGGGTAACTGCTTGTGAAGAGTGAACATTCTGAACTTTGGAACTAGGAGAAAAGGATGGAGGGTGGACAGGTTCAAAATGAGGCACAACGAGCCTTCCTTTCTGGGAACCAGAACAGCCTGGAGTAGAATCCTTTGCTTTTTTGATATTCTAGAACTAGCTCCACAGCTCCCTGAGAGCACAAGACCTGAATCTGGACAAGGGCCTCCGATTTTTGATTTTGTGGAACATCTGGATAGCCTAAGTATTTTCAAGGCTGTTTGAACACGTGTTTGCAACCATTTGAAATAATGTCTAGAACCAGCTTGTCTGAAGTAATATGGGCCCAGTTTTCTTTGAACAATGACTGTCTCCCTCCTAGTTTTGGGGTGGGTAAGTCATAGCTGCTCTCTGGCAAGGGCTTGGGCCTAGAACTCCCTTGCCTGAGAGCCTCAGAGGTCCACTGCCCTCTTCTTTTCTTTGCACCTGTTGCCACTGCCTATGGGTTCTATCCCACTGTGGTTTCCTCTGTCTACCCCTAGGCTGGGAAGGAAATGATCAGTGCTTAGGTGGGAAGTTCTTACCGAACCTAGAAGGCTGCACTTGGAGAAAGTCCTTCAGAGTTTGCAAAGACTTTGCTTTGTTCTCCATCTTTTTGAGAGCTGCCTCTGTCTTCGGGCCAAAAAGAAAGTCTCTGTCCAGGGGTGCATCCAGGAGGTTTGATTTAACATGGTCAAGAAGAGATCGTTCCCTAAGCCATGCATGACTTCGAATAAATGAGCCAGTGGCAGCTGTCCTGCAAGAAGCTTCCATTGCATCATAACCACAGTGTAGTGAGTGTTTAGCTACCGGAGAACTCGAGTGACAGATCTATGAGCTCTTTGGGAAGGTTTTTATTCTCTAGGGAGATGACCTTATGTTTGAGCTGATCTAAAATGGCTTTCTGATACTTGATCATACGGAATTGTCAACTGAAGGCCCTCATCGTAAGAGTGACAGATGTATATACTTTCCTGAAACTATCAAGGGCCCTACTCTTTTTGCTTGTAGGCAAAGGGTTCCTGGATGAATTGCCTCTTGCCCCTTTCAGCCCCAGAGTGACCACCTCAGGACCAGCAGAGGGATTTTTAAAAAGACATTTGTGGCAGTTCTGTACCCTATAAAACCTGTCTACTTTGCATGGGGGAAGGGGAAGGGAATCCGAATTCAAGGAGGAATCCTGGAAAACATCTTCCATTAGCTCTAAAATGGAGGGAATAGCCAATGGTTTGTGTTCAGGTGGATCAGTGAACTCCCCAACTCTCTTTTTGGGCTGGGGATATTCTTGAGCCTCCCACAGAGTGCTGTCTCATAGTATGGAGGGTCTCCTCAAAGGTGAAATCCTCTGGGGAGGGAGGCAGAGGAAAGTACAGTTTTGTACCTACCATAAATGTAGATGTCCGATAGATATGCAACTGCAGTCATAACATATGGGTTGTCCTGCCTCAGGCAGCCCTCGGTCGGCCGGATTCCAAAGTCTGGGTCCGACGTCGGCTGATGTCGCATTTCTCTCCGACGTCAGAGCGGCTGGAGTATATAAGCATCAGCCAACGCCATTTTCTTCAGTGTTTCTTGCCCCAGATGCCAGGTGCCCTCCAAGGAAGGCTGTAATCAAATTGGAAGACAAAAACAGGATTCCAGACAAATGAGTAAGCAATAAACAGATGCACCATAACAGATATCCCCAGCTAAGAGAAACAGGGATAGGAGTGGACCCAAGGCATAGAGGGGTATGGAGGGAGGGAAAATCCAGTTGCATATCTATCAGAACATCTACATTTATGGTAGGTACAAAACTGTACTACGTCCTTCAAGAATGCAACTGCAGTCATAACATATGGGTTGAATACCATAGCTTAGCTGGGGGAGGAGGAATGCTCTAGGAAAGAGATGGTGTGGCAATCAAACCCTGCAGGACTGCCGAAGCAAAGCCTGCTCTGGATCTGGAGTATAAAGGGAGATTGTAGTGTTTGGAGAATGTATGCACGGAGCTCCATGTAGCAGCTTCTAGAATGTCTTTTGTAGGCACCCCTCTTAAGAATGCTGTAGAGGTGGCTGTAGCTCTGGTGGAGTGTGGTCTGACATTGGCTGGAACATTCTTCCCATGAAAGGAATAACAAAATCTGATGCAATGTCCAATCCATTTTGAAATAGTCTGTTTGGAAATTGCTTTTCCTTGTACTCCAGGGGCGTAAGCTACAAAAAGCTGATCAGACTTCCTACTGGTCTTGGTTCTGTCCCGGTAGTAGCAAAGTTGTCTGTGAATGTCCAAGGTATGCAACAGTCTTTCCCCTTTGCTATCAGGATTGGGGAAGAAAGTAGGTGAATAGCTTGATTTAAAGAAACCCTAGATACCACCTTTGGCATAAAAGTAGGGTTGGTTCTTAAGGAGACCCTGTCTCTGTGAAAGATTATGAACGGTGGTATTGCCATTAGGGCCCGTAGTTCCGAAACCCTTCTTGCTGAGGTAATTGGCAACAGGAAAGCTGTCTTCCATGAGAGAAATTGTAAGTCCACTGAAGCTGCTGACTCAAAGGGAGGTAGTCAGTTTTTCTAGGACAAAGTTGAGGTCCCAAGCTGGCACTGGAGCCTTTCTTGGTGGCTTAATGTTCTTGATTCCCCTGAGGAATTGCCTTAACAAAGGATGTGAAAACGCAGCGTATCAGTGTTATATCTAGCTGAAATAGCTGAAGCATGCATCTTTATGGAAGAATGAGAGTCCATTCTGTAGCATATCTGCCAAATATTCCAGGATGAGTGGGATGTTCAATAATGATGCATCATGTCCCTTGCTGGTATTCCAAATGCTGAATCTCTTCCATTTTGCTAAGTAAACCTTTCTGGTGGATGGTCTTCGAGCTTCTGTTAATATCCGCTGAACTTCCTTGGAGAGAGATAGATTGAGGTTATTCATGGGATCTCCCAAGCTGTTAGCTGCAGCGTCTGAAGGTTTGGATGCACTGTTTTGAAGTTGTGTTGAGTCAAAAGTAGGGGCCATTGGGGAAGGGCCCACTTTTTGTTTTGACATATGCTCCGTAGTAGTGGATACCAGTGTTGTCTTGGCCAGTCTGGAGCTATTAGGATCCCCTTGGGCCTCTCTGCTTTGATCTTTAGTAATACTGTGGTCATCAGTGGCAGAGGTGGGAATGCATAGATTTTTAGGAAGTTCCAGTTGAATGAAAGAGCATCTATTTTCCAAGCTTGTGGATGATATGTCCTTGAACAGAATTTTTGTAGATGATGGTTGAGGTGGGAGGCAAATAGGTCGACTTCTGGCCTGCCCCATGTCGAGGTGAGTTGTGTGACGATTTTCGGATGTAACCTCCACTCGTGTGGATCTATGAAATTCCTGCTTAGGCTGTCTGCCAGCACATTGTCTTTGCCTGGAACAAACTGGGATTGCAACTGTATGTTTAGGCTCAGTGATTTTTCCCAAAGATTCATTGTCAGTCTGCAAAGGGGGTAAGAATGTGTACCCCCTTGCTTGTTTATGTACATCACAGTGGTGTTGTCTGTCCGTATCAGTAGATGGCCTTGCTGAAGTTGTTGTCGAAAGGCCTCGATGGCATGCATTACTGCCAGCATTTCCTTTTGGTTTATATGCAGATGTGTTTCCTTTGGAGACCATTGTCCTTGTATACATCTGCCCTCCATGTGCGCCCCCCATCCAAGGTCTGAGGCGTCTGTGGTCATGGTCTGTGTTATCTGAGGTTTTTTGAATGACATACCTGTGTTTGCCTGGCTTACCGAGGCCCACCATAGGAATTCCTTTTGTAGGCATGGAATGAGCGGTATGGTTGTCTCTAGGTTGTTGCTGTGCTGAGACCATAGGCTTTTTAAGTACCATTGAAGCTTTCTCATGTGTAGTTTTGCTAATGGAACCAGGAGAAAGCAGGATGCCATGTAACCCAGGGCCTGTAGGAATCTCCTTGCAGTCATCTGGGTGAGTTTTGCCAAACCTTTGAAATAATGAGTTAACTTCTCTTGCTTGTCTTCTGTCAGGTAAGCCATTTGAGAGGCTGTGTCTAGCTTGGCTCCTAAGAAGGTTATTTGCTGGGATGGCTGAAGTCTTGACTTTTGGAAGTTGACTGTGTATCCCAGAGCCTGTAGCAATTGTATGACATAGTTCAAGTTTTTTGTCAAAATCGATTTGTCGTCCGCTTGTATGAGGCAGTCGTCCAGGTACGGGTAAATTTGGATCCCCTGGAGCCTGCAATGAGCAATTACTGAAGCCAGGCATTTTGTGAATACTCTGGGCGCAGTAGATAAGCCAAATGGCAATGCTGAGAATTGATAATGCTCTGGCCCTGCAAGAAATCTGAGGTATCTTCTGCAGCTGTGTCTGATGGGGACATGCAGGTATGCTTCCTTGAGGTCCAGAGTAATCAGCCAAGACCCCTTGCCCAGCATGGGAAGGAGTGGCTGCAGAGTCAGCATTTTGAACTTTGGTACTATGAGAAAAGTGTTTAATGCGGACAAATCCAGTATTGGTCTCCATTGAGTTTCTTTTCTTGGAACAAGGAACAGTCTTGAGTAAAACCCTTGGCCTTGTTCTTGTTGAGGAACTTTTTCTATTGCTTTGATCTGAGCAAGCAGAGAAATTTGCTTGATAGCCTCTGCCCTCTGGTTTTGTGGTAGGTTTGGCATGCCTTGTTTTCTTGGTAAGGTATGAAAGTGGAACCTGTAACCTTGGTCTATAATGTCCAAAATCCATTTGTCCTTTGTCAATCTGTGCCAATTGTCTGAAAACAGAGATAATTTTCCGTCCAAGGGAGCTTCTATTTGCTCAGCAGAAGTAGAGGAAAGTCATTGAGATTGTCCCTGTGGGGCAGGGGAGACCCCTGTGTCACTTCTCTGGTTTGCTGGTTGCCATTGTCGTCCCCTGTAAGAACCTCTGTATTGTCCTCTTCCTCGGCCACGCCTGTTTTTACCCCTTTGAAATCTTTCAGGATTAGGAAAGGACCAGTTTTTAGAAGGCCAATTCCTGCTGAATCTGGGTGGCTGAACCTGGAGGAAATCTTTGACCGTCTGAACTGATTTTGCTTTTTCCTCGATAGACTTTAACTTTTATTTATGTACTTACCATAACTTTAGATGTTTGGGATCCATCTCGCCTACATTCTGTACTGATGGGCTCGGAGCCGATCCCTCGGCTCCGACTCGGCACGCTATGCTATACAGCGAGGCCTCTTATTGGCTGAGCTATTTCTAATCCCAGGATGCACCACCACTAATCCCCCAGATCTTGTTTGTCCGTATTCATGCACACATGCACAACTTGTTTATATAACATTGTTAGATGTTTCAAGATGAAACAACAGGATTCGGACTTTCTGATATCCTCTGATCTCCAAGGAAGGGGGAAGGAGGGTGGGTTATTAGGAATGTAGGCGAGATGGATCCCAAACATCTAAAGTT
Source organism: Protopterus annectens (assembly GCF_019279795.1). NCBI lineage: Eukaryota > Metazoa > Chordata > Ceratodontiformes > Protopteridae > Protopterus > Protopterus annectens. The sequence goes on from NC_056741.1 coordinate 1,497,024,489, forward strand.
ATGGTAAGTACATAACTAAAAGATGTTATGTGATCCTATCTCGCCTACATTCTGTACTGATGGGACAGCGTCCCTAGCACCTAAATCCTGGGTGGCTCATTGGAAAACACTCCTGAGCACTGTGGAACCAAATGAAGCTTGTCCTCTAGATGCCACATCCACTTTGTAGTGGGAAATGAAAGTGTGCGGGGAAGACCATGTAGCTGCAGCACAAATGTCACTAATGGCAAGCTTAGAATGAAATGCTATCGAAGTAGCCATAGCCCTTGTAGAATGAGCTTTGACAGAGGTGGTAAGCTCTTTGTTAGAATAAGAATAAGCTTGAGTAATACAGTCCCTGATCCATTTGGCAATAGTGACCTTTGTGACAGCTTTGCCCAATTTATTATCTGCAAAGGATACAAACAACTGATCTGTTTTCCTTGTTTGTTTGGTCCTGTCTAAATAAAAACGCAACTGCCTGTGGACATCTAGTGTGTGGAATATGAATTCCGCTTTGTTAGAATATTTTGGAAAAAAGACTGGAAGTTCTAACGATTGTTGTAAGCAGAAACTGGAACAAACTTTAGGAACAAAGGAAGGATTTGGCCTGAGAGATGCTCTGTCTTTGTGAAAAACCAAGTACGGGGGTTTTACTGACAAAGCTTGAAGCTCTGAAACTCTTCTGGCAGAAGTAATCGCCACCAGAAAAGCAGTCTTCCATGATAGAAACTTTAGATCACATGTAGCCGCCGGTTCAAAGGGGGAGGAAGTTAAGGCGCGTAACACCACATCGAGATCCCATGGAGTTGCAGGATGAGAAATCGGAGGTCTTAACAGAGCAGCACCTTTCAAGAAGGTCTTACACAATCTGTTGCTCACTAAAGGTGGGTTTATGGATTCGTGAAAATTGGAAATCGCTGCCAATTGGACCTTGATGGTAGAGACTGAAGAGCCTTGATTGAAAAGAGAAGTTAAAAATTTACTTCTGTCACGGGAATAGTGATGGGATCCAGGCCCCGGAGTTGAGCCCAAATAGCAAATCTTTTCCATTTGCTAGAATACAGTTTTCTTTGTAGCAGACTTATGGGCCGAAGATAATATGTGTACAACCTCTGAATCCAATGTATGACTCCTGACTATAGTCGGAAGAGGAGCCAAGCCGTCAATTTTAAGGTGTGCAGGGACTGGTGGAATAGTCCCGACTGATGAACCAAAAGGTCTGGGATCTGATCCAGGAACCATGGACCTTCCAGAGCATATTTCCAAAGATAGGGAAACCATACTTGACGAGGCCAGTAAGGAGCAACTAAGATCATTTTGCTCCCCAAGAGAGATGCCTTTTGGATCACCCTGGGAAGGAGAGGAACTGGGGGGAAGGCATAAAGCAAGCCGGTGGGCCAAGGACGGGCTAGTGCGTCCATGGGGCTCTTCCCCGGAGCCGGGGTAGAGAGAAGAATTCTTTGCACTTCGCATTTAGTGGAGTCGCGAAGAGGTCGCAACACGGAACTCCCCATTTGCTGAAAATCTGACTTGCAACTGTCATGTTCAGAGACCATTCGTGAGGAGAGAGGATGGTTCTGCTCAGTCTGTCGGCTATCACATTGGACTTGCCCGGGATATGAGTAGCCACTAGAAAGCGTTTGGTCGAGACTGCCCATTCCCAGACTCTCATGGCCTCTCTGCAAAGAGGATAGGATCTGGTCCCTCCCTGTTTGTTCAGGTACCAGACAACTGACATGTTGTCTGAGTGAACGCAATTACGCCTGAGGGAGATAATCGTGAAGGGCTTGAAGGGACAGAAGTACTGCCCTCATTTCTAGAATGTTGATATGAAGTAGGGTCTCTTCCGGGTGCCATTTGCCTTGGACTGACCTGCCCAGGGAATGCCCCCCCCCCCCCATCTGGGAGGCGTCCGTGGTCAAAGTGGCCGCAGGAGGAGGTGGAACAAAGGGTCGTCCCTGATCCAAATTGGAGGGCACTAGCCACCAGCGAAGGTCCCGTTTGCATGTTTCCGTGATCCATATGAGGTGACTGAGAGGGAGTTCCTGAAAGGACCACGGAGCTGAAAGAAGCCACTGGAGAATTCTCATGTGCAACCTTGCCAAGGGGACTAGAAGAACCGTGGCGGACATGGATCCCAATAGCTGCAGGACCATTCTGGCTGGGGCTTTGGACCTGGGAAGTAAGGCTCGAACTTGAGTCTGTATGGTTTGTATTCTGTCTGTAGGTAGATAGACCCGCATTCGGTTTGAGTCTATCTCTACCCCTATGAATCTTATTCGTTGAGATGGCAGCAACACAGACTTTGGCCAATTGAAGGTGATTCCAAGGGAACTGCCCAGGGATATAGTGGCTTGTAGGCTCCGCAGTAGTAGATGCTTGGAGGTGGCAGTTAGGAGCCAGTCGTCTAGATACGGAAACACCTGAAATCCTAGACTTCTCAGGTGAGCAGTCACGACTGCCAAGCACTTGGTGAATACCCTGGGGGCTGTGGTGAGACCAAAGGGCAGCGCGCGGAACTGAAAATGACTGCCTCCTAGGCTGAAGCGCAGATGTCTCCTGGACGCTTGATGTACCATGATATGGTAATAAGCGTCCTTGAGATCTATGGAGCACATCCAAACATCTCTCTCCAGCAATGGGAGAATGGTTTGTAGGGTGACCATTCGGAACTTGGACTTTCTGACTGAACGGTTTAGAATGCTGAGGTCCAAAATGGGCCTCAAGTCCCCGTTTTTTTTGGCACCAAAAAGAATCTTGAGTAAGTCCCTAATCCGATCTGGTCTGCGGGGACCGGTTGGATGACTCCTTTTTGCAGCAGCTTTGAAACTTCTGAGGCTGCAGTATCCCGTTGACTGGGTGGCGGGTCCAGGATTTTTTTGGACTGAGGTGGAGAATGAGAGAAAGGGATGGTGTAACCTCCGGCGATAATTCGAAGCACCCATCGGTCTTAAGGGATACCTTCCCAGGCTTTTAGGTGCTTCGAGAAACGACCCCCGACTGGCTCCGGAGCTGCACAGTCGGGCAATCCCTCAGGGACTGTGAAAGGCTGAAGAGCCACGAAAGGACTCGCGGTCTCCAGTGTTGCGAGGGCCTCTGCCGCCTCTGGGACGGCATCTTCCGGAAGAATTTCCCCCTCCCCTGCCTCTGGAAGGGGGATCCTCCTGCTGAGAGGGGTAAGGCTTCTGAGATCTACGGAACAACATTTTCTCTCCTCTTTTAGCCTTGGGATAAGGCTGAAAGGGAGTGGAAAATCGTGCCCCTACGGCAGTCAGAGTCTTACCCTCCTGTTCGCAGCGGGTCAGTGTGTCCTTTACCTTGGGTCCAAACAGGGACCCATCAAAGGGGGCGTCGGCAAAGGAAGACTTAAAGGCCTCCGCGAAATGACACAGGCGGAGCCAGGCTTGTCTCCGTAGAGCAATGCCTGTACTCACCGCTCTACTCGCCCCTTCGGCCGCATAAGAAATGAGCCTCATGGACGAGTTTGAAATGGACGACAATGTAGCCAGCTGAGAGCCAGCCATCTGGGCCAGCCCTCAGGCAGGTTACCCAAGAGGGTATCGGATAGTTCTTTAATCAGATCCCTCTGAAATCTAGTAAAGTGCGTAAGGTAGTTCAAGGACCTTAATGTAAAGGCCGCTGAACTTAGGGTGCGTTTTCCTTACCGATCCATGCTCCTAGACTCCTTATTAGGAGGATGGACGGACGTCGAAGCCTCTGCTACATCTTGCTGGGTAGCAGATGCCACCACCAAAGCATCTACAGCCACACCTTTAGTTAGAAACTCTTTTTCAGGGGGTGCCGAGAGGAACTTATTCGGACGAGCAGGTACCGGTTCCACAGAGTCTGGGTGTTCCCACGCCCTTCGACAGATCAAATCCAAGAGCTCGAAGGGCGGAGACACCCAGGAGGCGGAGGGCTGAGCCCCGAAGGCCTTAAGGAACACCGACTCATCAGCAGAAGGAGGTTTGGACTGCCAGCCGCCTCGTTGTTTAAGGGCTTCCAGGATGTCTGCAAAGGAGACATCATCCGAGGACGACTTAGGGGACCCCTCTGCATCATCGAGATCAGTGTCTGATGTAAGAGACTCATCAGGGGAGTCAACGTTCTTCCTCTTGCATGATCTTTTCCTGGGGGGTTCTTCCGAAGAGGCTTCAGAAGGACCTCCAGGAAGGGGGGAAACCCCAGTGGGGGTAACCTCAGGCCCCGGGGCTTTGCTGTCTAAGGACAGGGGGACTGCCAAAGACCCAGTCTCGGTATGCAGGGAAGGAGCTGGGGAGACCGTGGAGGTAGCCAAAGAAGATTTGGCTAACGCACTCCTCATAGCCCTGAAGGCGGGACCACCAGAATCCTGGGAGGGTCCCACCTCCGTGGCCACAACAGTGGACGGCACTCCCGCCGCCGACGCACCAAGAGGGAGACTTGGGACCGAAAACATCAATCCCGAAGCATCCCCCCCAGGGCCGACGGAAGAAGTCCGTGTATTGAACTCAGACCCAAAAGCCGGAGTTGGAGTAAGGGTCGGGCCCAACCCTAAAACCTCCACCGATTCCACCAGCACCGGCTCCAACGGTGCCGAGGCTGTTGGAGGAGGAACCATAGTAGGGAGGTGGACCATCGGCTCCAAAGCCGAATGGGCTGGAGCTGAAACTAGCTTTTGGAACACCGGAGACTGGAAGAGTCTTAGGAGCACCCTGTCGATGTCCGAATCAGACATCTTGGATGATCTGGAGGATACCGATCGGGTCCGAACCGATTTCTCCATCGGCTCCATAGGACTAGGGGGACCGGCTCCGAATGGATTCTACCACTATCGGCTCCGAGGGAGATCTCAAGGCAATTTCCCTCGGTGCCGAAAAGGACTTCGGCTCCGAAGGGGAAGAGCCTGAGCCGGTAACCCTCATCGGCTCCAATATCAGTGGAGCCGATGAAGGTGACCCGCCTCTCGATGCCCCAGTCCTCGGCTCCGAAACCAGAGGGGTCGAGGCTGGAGGCATCGAGGCAGACCATTCCGCCCCCGGCTCCGAAGTCCATGGAGCCGATGGAGAAGTCTGCCTAGGTTTTTTGGCAGTCTGTTCCGACAGACTTGTCGGAGCCGAAGCTTTCTTCTTTTTTGAAGGAGAGGGAGACGAAGATAAAGCCTCCTCGAAGGATGGCTTGATTAATCCCTTAAGGATTAATTTGTTTTTCCTCTCCTGGAGGACTCTTGATGAGAAGGCGTGACACACGCTACATGATTCTTGTAGGTGCTTGGCGCCTAAACAGTAAACGCACGAGGAGTGGTAGTCCGTTATGGACATCTTAAAACCACACCTCGTGCATTTTTTAAACCCGGAGGGTTTATGTTCTTTTGACATGACTAGAGAACAAGACAGTTATCTAATAACACGAAAAAAATTACAAGTTCAAAATATAAAGTTTTTTTTTTTTACACAAACAAGTGCACAAGAAAAAAACACAGAAAGAGAGGGTCAAGACCCTCTAACTAAAACGGGTACTTGACCCACTAATAAACGCTAGCCACAAATAACGCTAGAATAGCAAAGGGGAAGGCCCCTCTAACTAAAACGGAAACCTTCCCTTAACAAAATATAACAACTTTCTCAACAGAATCAGCAAATACACACACGTATCACAAAAATAGCTGTTAAAACAGCTTTTGGGTTGAAAACTAGGAAATTCCTGACAGGAAAAGTCTAAATAAATTAGTACTTAGCCCAGCCAAGTTGAGACCACGTCTTAGCTTGTAAGCGGCAAACGAGATCTGAGGGATTAGTGGTGGTGCATCCTGGGATAAGAAATCGCTCAGCCAATAAGAGGCCTCACTCTATAGCATAGCGTGCAGAGTCGGAGCCGAGGCATCGGCTCTGAGCCCATCAGTACAAAATGTAGGCGAGATAGGATCACATAACATCACATCTTTAGCATTAGCACCAAAAAGCTTGTTCTTTTCCAAGGGTGCATCAAGAAGTTTTGCCTTAACATGATCTGGTAGAGGTTGCTCTTTTAACCATGCATGTCTACGAATGACCGCCCCTGTCATAGCTGCCCTACATGAAGCTTCCAATGCATCATATCCACACTGCAGAAAGTGATTGCTGACTTGCTGAGAATTATGTACAGCTTCCTGCAAAGACTTCCTGTCTAAAGGTTCAGGAGAGGCCAATGTTTTCTGTAAATCATCTAACAGGTAATCCTGATATTGAAACATATGAAAGAGGCAATTCAGAGCTCTCATAGATAAAGTAGTGGAGGTGTAGACCTTTTTCACCCATCTCTCTAATGACCTAGCTTCCCTGTCGGAAGGCAAAGGATTTTTGGAGGTGGATGCTGAAACCCCTTTAGGTCCCTGAGAAATAGTTTCTAAATCAACAGCATGGGCCCTAAAGAAATGAGAATGTGTTTCTGGGACCCTATAATATCTATCTGGCTTTGCTGGAGCAGGAGGAAGAGTATCCGGGGTAACACTGGAGTCAGAATATAGGTCATCCAAAACATCAAGCACAGGAGATATAGCCAGGGGCCTGTGTTGGGGCTTTTTAAGGAAGGTTCGAAGGCGCTTTCTGGAATCAGAATATTCCTGGCCTTGCCACTTAAAATGTTCCCTCATGGTATGCAGAACTTCCCCAAAAGAAATGTCCTCAGGAGGGGAGGCCGAGGTGAAGGAATCCTCTGCATCAGAGTCCTCATAGGTCTGGAAGAGCTCTTCCTGGCCATCAGAGTGAACAGAGTCCTCAGAATCTTCATCTGAAGGGATAGGGTCAGAGGGTTCAACTCGGGGCCTCTTATCAGAAGGAGGCTGGGATCCTCTCTCAGGATGGGCCTGTGAACCTCTAATCATGGAAATTAAGTCTGCGGCCATAGTCATGATTTGTGTTTCAGGAGTAGGCTGAGGTAAGGCTTTTGCAGTAAGGTGCTTGGTCTTGCTAGCTGCCTTAGCACGTGTGTAGGCCTTAATAGACATGGCCATAAGAGGCCTAGCAGCTCCACGTGCAGGAGTGACCTTATCTACAGCAATGGTCTCTGGCATTTCCTCGGTTTCAGTATCCGGAGGAAAATCTATAACTGGCGTCGGTGTGGCCTCCGGTATCGGTAATGCGGTGTCTTCGGTTTGGAGCGGTGAAATAACCGTCTCAGGGGGAACCGGAGCACTCGCGGTAGGTTTTGGCGTGGAGTCGGTGGAAGACGCGGGCCGAGGATGTCGGTCCCGGTCTTTTCGTTTCTTAGGAGTCTGTGATGTCGGAAGTTCCGACGGCATTGTATAAGCAAATTTATCGCCAAAAAAGTCTTCAGCGAACTCCGCCCGGCGCCTGAGAGTGCGCTTATTGAAGCGAGCACAGGCAACACAGGCCGAGACGTCGTGGTCTGGGCCAAGGCAAGGAAGACAGTAAGAGTGGAAATCCTTATGAGGCATTCGTTTACCACAAGGCAGACAATTGTTAACTTTTTCAGTAATTTCTGACATCGGCTGAGGCAAGAAAAGGTCCCCAACGGGGTACTTAGCTTTTTTGATGACTTCGGATTCGAAGAATACAGGAGCTGACCGACCGGCACTTGCGAACTGCTTCTGCTTCGGGCACCGCGCGGCAAGAAAGACTGGAGAAAATGGCGTCGGCTGATGCTTATATACTCCAGCCGCTCTGACGTCGGAGAGAAATGCGACATCAGCCGACGTCGGACCCAGACTTTGGAATCCGTCTGACCGAGGGCTGCCTGAGGCAGGGCAACCCATATGTTATGACTGCAGTTGCATTCTTGAAGGACATCGGTTCTCATCTGAATCAGACTCATCTTAGGATGCAAAGAAGGGGCCTTCTTCAGACCCAGACACCTCTAGGTCTAAATCTTCAACTGAATGAAAAGGATCTGGTAAAGATTCAGAAGGAGCAACCCCCTCTTCCTTTTTCTGGGGAGCCATCCTTTGTGGCTTGGCATGACCTAACAATAGAAAGCAAATCTAATCAAATCCTGTTGGGATCCCTGAAAAAGGGAGTCATGTAGGCATAGGCAAAGGCCCTGCCACAGTACCTCTCTGTGGTGGTTTTGGCCTAGGTGCATCTGATGACCTAGCGTCTGTCTCGCTGGAAGAGTGCAAAAGCATCTGTGTAGGCCAAGGCCTTGGTGGAGTGTCACCGGCAGAAAAACACTCTCTGGAAACTGAGGCCTGCCGAGCAGTCCTGGACCTGACTGAAGAGCGAAATGCAAGGGCTTGCGTAGAAGTAAATGAGACCAATAGCAAGTCTGACTTTGAATGGGTCTCAACAGAGGCCTGTGTCATAATTTCAGACCCAAAGGGGGCTGCAAAAGCACCTCACCTTCATCACAAGCCTAATGGGAGAGGTACACGGCAAAAGGCTGTCATCCAAAAACCTAAGCTTTTGTTTCTTATTTTCTTTCGCCTAGGTTCCCCAATATCGGAATGACTGGAGGATGCCATCGGATGCGAGTGAGACTATTCTTAAATCTCGCTAAAAATTCAGCCCTACACCTAATAGTCCTGTTAAAATGAGCACAAAACCGGCAATTATGGGCTTTGTAGACTGGGCCTAAACAGGTGACACAAAGTGAGTGAAAGTCTCTGTGTGGTATTTGATTACCAAAGCGGAGACAATTACTTTATCGGACACAAGTTAAAGGAATTTAAAGGAGTTACTCAATGATGTACTTATCCTTCCGATGACAATTTCTCTCTGATATGGACCAAACGATGCACTTGAACACTGCTTTGGGCCCAGATAGTAAGAAAAGACTGAAATCATGATGCAGGCTGTCTCCCTTTATACCCGAACATACGGACGTCAGTTAGGGTGTCCGCCAGCCTGGGAGGCGGAAAGTTTTCTCTGGTAGTTGGACCAGCAGGAAATCCCACAAGTCATGACTGCAACAGTGAAATACAAAACATCCTTGGACTTTTTTACAAAATGTAGCCTGTATCCTTGTCCACAGATTCTAAGATAAACTGTTTTGAGTTATTTTCTTTTACTCTTATCACCAGTCTCAGACAACTTCCTGGGCATCTACTGAAAATGAGCTCCTACCCAGTCAGACTTTCCTGGCAATCAAATGTCAATAAACTGGCATCAGGAGGCCTTGCAAATGATGCTCTGTTTGACATAATCAAGCAGGATCCAGCTGGCAGTACTGCCTTTTCATGTGATGAGATGGCAGATTATCAACTTCAGCACTACCAAAAAAGTTGTGGAAAAGGAACCGAAAAAAGTTATGTGGAAAAAGAACCAGGTGATGTAGCAGAAGAGAATGCAGCAGTTAAAACATGCGCAGCAGTGACAAAGTAAGATGAAAGCAGCATGGTTTTCTGGCATCAGATAATGCAATAAAATTGTACAGCAGTAACAGCAGGAAAAAAACAGAAGCAGAACCAAACTAAGTAAAACTTGTTTTGAAAAAGAGACCAGCTGCGAGAATAAGACATAAATGGCATTTTATGTATGAGAAAGTCTCATAACTGTTCAGGGTTTTAAAGCTTAAAAAAATTTAGTCTTTTATACGTACTGGGACAGAAACTTCGACTTAATATTTGAAACTGATGATGAAATTTCAGAAACTGTAAAAAAAAATCCAACCATTTAACAATTACTTGTTTTCTGGCAGGAACTTAAAAGTTAAAAAAATGTTACTTTCAGTTTGGAACAGATAAACTGGAAAAAGATAAAAATGCATACAGAGTCTGTGTGAAACAAGACTATATTATATATTCGAAGCTTCAAAATTTCAAACTTCATATGTTCCACACCATACGAGCGAAACTTGAATCAAATATATAATAAAAACGTAAAAAAACACCTTAACACCCCCCTCCACACAGACACACACACTTAAATATACCAACTCAGAGACTGCACTTCAGTGCAGAAAAGTGAAATGTTCCCATTCTGCGCATATGGAGCCGTTGCCTTGCACCTTCGAACTTTTCAAATTTCGATCATATGGTGTCGACCATATGACATTCAAATTTTGAAATGTTCGCTAATTTAATAGGAACCCGTGTGAAACTACTGATAATACTATGGAAGTTAGAGCCAAGACAAACTTATGGAATGGAGAGTGGAGGCTGGAAGCAATTTGGGAATGTGAAAGAAAGTACAGTTGTGTACACTTACCACAAATGTAGATGTTCGAGAGTGTATTCACTGTTGGTCATGCCGGCAGGTTGCCCTCAGTCGGCCTGAATTCCAAGTCTTGGGTCCTGCGTCGGTTGCGGTCTTCTCTTCCATGACATCAGGGGTATAAAACATGCAGCCGATGCCATTTTCTTCACTTTTTCTTGCTCCCGATGTCGGTTGCCCCCAAAAAGGTAGCAATATATATATGTATATATATATATATATATATATATATATATATATATATATATATATATATATATATATATATATATATATGTGTATATATATATATGTATATGTATATATATATATATATATATATATATATATATATATATATGTATGTGTGTGTGTGTGTGTGTGTGTGTGTGTAGATATATATATATATATATATATATATATATATATATACATATACATATACATATACACACACATACATACATCAGTATAAACTTTATCTTCATCTACAAGCAAATACACCACATAGATTGTAGAAGATAGATAAGGGAAAGATAAACTATAGAAAGACAGGGGGATGGCGGGAGGGTAACCTGGACTGCAACAGTGAATACACTCGAACATCTACATTTACGGTAAGTGTACACAACTGTACTATGTTCTTCGTGTTTCCCTGTTGCAATCATTACATTTGGGTAGAATCCCAAAGCTATGGTTGGGAGGCTGCAGCTAAACAGCATTAGGTGTAGCTATAAGGTGCTGCAGCACTGCAGTAGCAAAGCCTGCCCTGGACTTAGAGTAGAGAGGCAAATAGTAATGCTTTGTAAAGGTGTGAACAGAACTCCAAATAGCAGCCTCTAGAATATCTTTGGTTGGTACTCCTCTGAGAAAGGCTGCTAAAGTAGCTGCAGCTCTGGTGGAATGGGACCTAATGCCCTTGGGCACAGGTTTACCATGTTGTAAGTAGCAGAAACGGATGCAGTGGCTTATCCACTTTGAAACTGTCTGCTTTGAGATAGCCTTTCCTGATCCTGCAGCATATGACATAGTAATTGCTCAGTTCTTCTTAGAGCTTTTGTCTTGCTCAAGTAGAATCGTAGCTGTCTGTGTACGTCCAAGGAATGCAGAATTCTCTTCCCTTTGTTCTGCAGATTTGGATAAAAAGTTGGCAGATTAATTGTTTGGTTAAGAGCCACAATGGAAACCACCTTAGGCATAAAAGTAGGATTTGTCCTCAGAGACCCCCTGTCTGGGTAAAATATGATAAAAAGCTCTACAGCCATGAGGGTCTGTAGCTCTGAAACTCTTCTTGCTGAAGTAATTGCTAGTAGCAGAGCTGACTTCCATGATAAGAACTTTATATCAGCGGTAGTGGCTGGTTCAAATGGAGGCAGGGTGAGCTTTTCCAACACATGACTGAGGTCCCATGCAGGTAATGGTGATCTTCCAAGGAGGCCTTAGGTTTCTGGCTCTTCTAAGATACTGCTTTATTAAAGAATGAGAAAAGATTGGTGGCTCTGTATTGTAATGAGCCGAAATGGCAGAGGCATGAATTTTGATTGATGCGAGAGATAGGCCTTTGTCAAGCAACTCAGTTAAGTATTGTAATATCCAAGGAATATGTGGTTCTGCTGTATCAGTTCCTTGTGCTGGACTCCAAGCACAGAATCTCTTCCATTTGTCAGCATAAGATTTTCTAGTACTAGGCCTTCTGGCTTCCAAAATGACATCCATCACAGCTTTACTGAGAGGTGTCGTTCGTATTACATGATTAGCCATGCTGCCAGGTTCAGAGTCTGTAGTTGATTGTGCAGGATCTGATTGTTTTGCTGGGACAGTAGTTGTGGCCTTTGAGGCAAGGTCCAAGCTGGGTATTGAGACAAGTTCTTTAGGATTGGGTACCAGTATTGGCGGGGCCAGTCCGGGGCAATTAATATCATCTTTGGCTTCTCTTGCCCGACTTTTAGGAGGACCTTGGGTAGAACAGGCAGAGGAGGGAAGGCGTAAATGAGAAGTTATGTACCTACCATAACGTTCCATGTTGGTTGTCTTCTCTCGCCTTCTTTCTTGCTTGATGGGTTTGGAGCCGATCCTCGGCTCCGACTCGGCACTTTGCTAAGCTCGAGAGTCACTTTTACCAGCTCGAGGCAGCCCCATATCCCATGATGCAAGGCGGTAAGTACCCAGATCTCGTTTGTTACCTATAGGCAATAACACCTAGCACAAAAAACTTCCCAGAAGGAAAGAAAGGCAAAAAGCCTGAAGGATGGGCTATAAGGTAGACCAGAACTAGCTGGTCTTAAGAAGCATTCTTCCATATAGGGAGAAAAAGGTCTGTCCAGGCCAGGGGGTAGGAGGGAGGGTCGCAAGAAAGAAGGCGAGAGAAGACAACTAACATGGAACGCTATGGTAGGTACATAACTTCTCAATGTTAAGTTGTCAATCTCGCCTTCATTCTTGCTTGATGGGACCGCGTCCTTAGCACCTCTATCCTGGGTGGCTCAATGGAACAGACTGTTGAGAACTGTAGAACCAAAACTGGCTCTATCCCTGGAGGCCAAATCCAATTTGTAATGAGAAACAAAGGTATGAGGAGTGGCCCAAGTGGCTGCTGCACAAATAGTGTCTAATGGAAGTCTAGCCTGAAAAGCTGTGGAAGTGGCTAAGCTTCTGGTTGAATGCGCTTTAGGTTTTGAGCACAGCTGTTTTCCCCTGAGCTGATAGATTTCAGAGATGATGGAAGAAAGCCATCTAGATAAGGTCACTTTGGAGACAGGAAGGCCTTTCTTGTTATCAGCATAAGAAAGAAAGAGCTGATCGGATTTCCTGAATTGTTTTGTTCTGTCCAAATAATATCTGAGTTGGCGGTGAACATCAAGATAATGTAATTTTTGTTTCGATCTGTTTGAGTAATTAGGGAAAAATACAGGGAGGTCAATAGATTGATTCAAATTATTTTTCGATGCCACCTTAGGCAAAAAGGTTGGATTAGTTCTCAAGGATACCCTGTCTTTGTGGAAGACCAAATACGGGGGACGAACAGAGAGCATGAAGTTCTGACACTCTCCTTGCCGAGGTAATAGCAACAAGGAAGAGTGTTTTCCATGAAAGAAATTTCAGGGAACATGAAACAGCTGGCTCGAAGGGAGGAAGAATTAAGGATGTCAGCACTAGATTTAGGTCCCATTGAGGAGGAGGACTCCTGACTGGAGGTTTCAGGAGAAAAATTCCGTTTAGAAAAGCTCTACAAAGCCTGTGAGACATAATGTTGTGATCTGCAAACCCGACATGAAAGTTCGAGATAGCAGCCAACTGAACTTTGACCGTGGAAGATGAAGAGCCCGAGTGAAAGATTTCCGCTAAGAAATCCAAAACTGCTTGAACAGGGGCAGTAAAAGGATCTATATTTTTAGCTTTTGCCCAACAAGAGAAGCGTTTCCACTTGCTGGTATAAATCCTTCTAGTAGAGGATTTAAGGGAAGCCACTATGATATCCCTAACAGGATTAGAGATCATAGGAAGCCTGGCTAAGGAAGGAAGTGGAGCAACCACGCTGTGAGGTTGAGAGAAGGAATAGACCGATGCAGCTGACCCGATTGGTGAATGAGAAGGTCTGGCACTGGGTCCAGATGCCACGGCTGCACCAAAAGGTGACGATGGAGGAACGGAAACCAAATTTGTCGAGGCCAATAGGGAGCAATGAGAATCAGTTTGGCTCTCAAAACGGTGGCTTTCTGGAGTACTTGTGGAATCAACGGGAAGGGAGGAAAGGCATAAAGAAGTCCCTGGGGCCAATCCTGGGTTAGAGCGTCTCTGGGGGGATGGCCTGGCAGTGGGAAGAGAGAAAAGAAGTCTGGGCATTTGCTGTTTTGGGGAGTAGCAAAAAGATCGCAACATGGGCGGCCCCATTCTAGAAAAATATCCTCCACTATAGATTGAGAGACCACTCGTGAGGCATGAGAATAGCTCTGCTCAATCTGTCCGCTAGAATGTTGGTTTTCCCAGGGATATGCGTTGCTACCAGAAACCGATGAGAGGAGATCGCCCATTGCCAAAGTCTGAGAGCTTCTCGACACAAGGGGTAGGACTTGGTTCAGACATGTTGTCTGTGTGAACTGCAATTGTTCCCAAGGGAAGAAAGTCGTTGAGGGCTTGCAACGTTAAAAGCACTGCTCTCATCTCTAGGACATTTATGTGCAGGTGGCATTCGAACGGTTGCCATGTCCCATGAACCATCCTGCTCTGATAATGACCCCCCCACTCGATCAGGGAGGCGTCCGTAGTGACTGTGGCTACCGGGGCCGGGGATACAAAGGGTCTGCCTTGATGAATCTGGGGAGAAGAAATCCACCATGATAGATGATTCTTGCAAATTTGCGTCACCAGAATTTGGTGACGCATGGGAAGTTGTTGGTAAGACCACTGGGTGAACAACATCCATTGAAGAAGACGCATGTAGAAGCGGGCCAGGGGAAGAAGGGTAATAGCCACAGCCATGAGGCCCAACACCTTCAGAACCATTCTGGCTTGTACCTTTTTGCTGGCAAGGATGATCCTCACGTGACTTTGGATATCTGAGATTCTTTGGTCTGTGAGGGTTGCTGACATCCGAACAGTGTTTAAGTTTGCGCCTATGAAAGTAATAGACTGGCAGGGCAATAAGGAGGATTTTTCGTAGTTGATCGAAATTCCTAATTGAGTGCAGAGATTTAGGGTGTAATCCCTGGCTTGAAGAAGTTGATGCCTGGTGGTGGCTGAAAGGAGCCAGTCGTCGAGATACGGAAACACCTGGAATCCTTGGCGTCTCAGGTGAGCCGTGACCACTGCCATACATTTGGTGAACACTCTGGGGGCTGTAGTGAGACCAAAGGGCAGGGCTCTGAATTGAAATGACTGGACCCCAGCTGAAAGCGGAGAAACCTTCTGGAGCGTCTGTGAATTTTTATGTGATAGTACGCGTCCTGAAGATCTATTGAGCACATCCAGTTGTCCTTTTCTAGGAAGGGCAAAATTGATTGAAGTGTGACCATTCGAAATCTTGTCTTTCTCACAGACTTGTTGAGTCTGCCGAGATCCAATATTGGTCTCCAGTCTCCCGTCTTTTTGGGGACCAAAAAGAATCTTGAGTAGATTCCGGGCTCTGAATGGTCTGTTGTAACTAGCTGAATGGCTCTTTTTTGTAGAAGCTTTGATACTTCTAATTCTGCAATTTCCCTTAGACCGGGTGGCACATCTGGAAGGGAATTTTTGTGAGTGAAAGGACTTTCCTTAAAAGGAATCTTGTAACCCTCGGATATGATCGACTGTACCCATCTGTCTTGAGAGAGGGAACGCCAGGCTTCTGGGTACAGCGATAGTCTTCCCCCGACTGCCTCCAAGGAAGGACAGTCGGGCAACACCTCAGGGATGCTGGAAGGGCTTGTCAGAGAGAGGCTCTCTGCTTCCCTGGTTTTGTGGACCCCCTCTGCCTCTAGAGCGGCGTCTGTTATTATTACCCCCTCTGCCTCTAGGGGTAAACTGACCACGTGTATCCGGTGTGACTCCTTGGGATTTATGGAACCACATTTTTCCGCCCTTCTGACCTTTGGGGTAAGGTCTAGATGGGGTAGAAAAACGGACCCCTACGGCAGAAAGAGTCTTACCGTCCTGCTCACACCTGGTCAATGTATCCTTCACTTGAGGGCCAAACAATGCTGACCCATCAAAGGGAGAGTTTGTGAAGGACGCCTTAAAGGGATCTGCAAAATTACAGAGTTGCATCCAGGATTGATGTCTAAGAGCCACTCCTGTACCTGCGGCTCTACTCGCTCCACCTGCTGCATACGAGATCAGCCGCATGGAAGAGTTTGCTATAGAATTAAGGATTCCGAGCTGAGAAGCAATTTTGTCCTGAGCCCCTGGAGCTGTAGGATCCTGTACTACTTCACCTAGTTCTTTAGGATGTCCCTTTGGAGTCTGGTGAAGTGACATAAATAATTCAGCGACCGCATGGCAAAGGTCGCTGAGGAAAACATCCGCTTACCATACCTGTCCATGGTCCTAGAATCCTTGTTAGGAGGATGGACTGGTACAGAAGGATCTGCAAGTTCCTTCTTAGTGGCGGCCGCCACCACCATGGCATCAACAGGGACACCTTTTGTAAGGAATTGTTTTTCAGAAGGGGCTGTAATAAATTTAGACGGCCTCCTAGGAACTGGCTCTACAGAATCAGGAGCAGCCCAAGCCTTCCGAGCAATAACCTCCATCAGGGGGTCGAAAGGAGGAGACACCCAGGAGGTGGAGGGTCGAGATCCAAACGCCTCCAGGTATACCGACTCATCCTCGGAGGGATTGATGGAGGGCCAGTTTCCCCTCTGTTTTAGGAGTTCTAGGATGTCTGAAAAGGAGAAATCCTCAGAGGGGGATCTTGGGGACCCCTCCGACTCATCTAAGTCGGTATCTGAGGTGGTAGACTCAGGGTAGTCCAGGTGCTTCCTCTTACAAGTCCTCTTGCGAGGAGGGTCTTCTGACGGGTCAGGAGAATCCTCGGAAGAGGGGGTTCTTCCCAATGGGGAAACCTGAGGCGGTGGATCTCTAGGTCCGGGAGCAAGAGAGTGGGGAGAGATATCGACAGGCACCGTAGAGGGAGGAGCTAAAGGAATAGACTGCTGACTGAGCCCAGTGGACAGCACACTCTTCAACACCTCAAAGGCTCCCCTCCCTGGAAGATCCGAGAGAACCCGTTCCGAAGAAACAGGGACTCCCGGGCCCACCGAAAGGGAAGGCTCCGAGGCAGATGTCGGAGCCGAGCTCACCAAGGTCGAGGCTCCAAGGGGAAGAGCGGGGTCGGACAAGGGTCCAATGCCACTCACCCCCTCAGAGGAGACCAGGGAAGCCCGGCCACCGAATCCCTTCAAGGAAGGTCTCGAGGAGGAGATAAGAGTAGATGCTGAAGGTGCAGAAGGGGGGAGGATCTGTCCTTCAGCCATAGCCATAACTATTCCCGTAGACTCCAGCTCCAAACTCTGAGACAGAGTCGAAGGAGGAACTTGAAGAGGGTGTGGACTAATAGTCGTCTGTTGAGACGGACTATGCAGCATCTGGGCCAGTGCCTGTGATTTTAACAATCTACTTACCACCCTCTCTAAATCATGGTCTGATAACCTGGACGACCTTGATGATCGGCTCCGATGGCTCCGCTCTGAAAGGAGAGGTGAGGCCGGAGCCGACAGTATCGGTTCCAAGGAAGGGGACCTGGACCTCTTCCTCGAAGGGACCATCGGAGCCGAAGAAACTACAGATCCAGACGGAGCCGATAACTTTTCGGTTCCGAATGAAAGTTTCAATGCATCGGCTCCAGCCGGAGCCGATACAGACATAACAGTAATGGTGTCGGAGCCGGTCGGCGCCGACACCGAAGCCTGAGCCACATGGTGGTCGGAGCCAGTCGGAGCAGACACCAAGGTGACCATTGCAGTATTGGCACCGATAGCTATCGGTGCCGAAGATTTTGGCAAGATAGGATCGGCTCCAGCCGGAGCCGATTTCGACTCCAAAGGAGTCGGAGCTGAGGCCGCAGGCTTAGAAACAAAAGCCTGGGCCTTGGTAGACTTAGAAGTCTTGCTCGGAGCCGATTTGGCCGGAGAGCCCTCCGGTTTAAGGAGACCCCTTAAAATCAACTTATTTCTCCTCTCCTGCAGGACTCTCTGGCTAAAGGAGTGACAAATTGCACAGGAGTCCTGCAGGTGGAGAGGTCCCAGGCAGTATAAGCAAGAAGTGTGACAGTCTGTCAGAGACATC
This sequence comes from Protopterus annectens, assembly GCF_019279795.1. Classification (NCBI taxonomy): domain Eukaryota; kingdom Metazoa; phylum Chordata; order Ceratodontiformes; family Protopteridae; genus Protopterus; species Protopterus annectens. The sequence continues at coordinate 1,497,042,338 of NC_056741.1, forward strand.
TTCTGACAGCACGAGTCACACTTTTTGAAGCCTGAGACCCTTTGCTCTTTGGACATGGTTGTACACAAAACAGTACACACACACACAGTCCCAATCAGACAACTAAGGATTAAAGAATAAACAATAATTAACCCCTCACACACACACCCTAACAGGGGGGGGGGGGGGATGGGAGGGAATAAAGGCCTGACTAAAAAGAAGGGGAAGGAAAAATAAAGTTAGTCAGAAAAGGGCTTACAATTAAGTAAAAAGGAAAGTATTCTATAGAAAAGTGGTTATTATTACATTTTGGGGCAACTAGAAGTTTAAATCTAAACACTTACCAGGAGCTGGCAAAAGGAGGACCTCATCAGCGAAGCGGCAAACGAGATCTGGGTACTTACCGCCTTGCATCATGGGATATGGGGCTGCCTCGAGCTGGTAAAAGTGACTCTCGAGCTTAGCAAAGTGCCGAGTCGGAGCCGAGGATCGGCTCCGAACCCATCAAGCAAGAATGAAGGCGAGATCGACAACTTAACATCGTACAGTTTTGTACCTACCATAAATGTAGATGTTCGAGTGTAGACACTGCTGCAGTCATTACACTTGGGTTATCCTGCCTTCAGGCGGTTCCCCAGCTGGCCCGAGTTCCAAATTCTTGGTCCGGCGTCGGTTGCTGTCACCTCCTCCCTGACATCAGTGCGACCGGGGTATATAAGATGCAGCCAACGCCATTTTCTTCAGTTTTTCTTGCCCCAGATGTCAGATGCCCCCAAATAGGTAGGCAAATCAAATTGCTAATAAAACCTGCATAAGAAAAGCAAATATTTTCAGCTACTAGCAAATACTTCCCATAGGTAGTAAAAGGTAGAGGAACTAGTTCCGTACTAGCCAGTAAGAGGGGAAGGAGGGAGGGTAACCTGGACTGCAGCAGTGTCTACACTCGAACATCTACATTTATGGTAGGTACAAAACTGTACTATGTTCATAGTGTGACACTGCTGCAGTCATTACACTTGGGTAGAATACCAAAGCCGAGGTAGGGTGGTTGGTTCTATAAGGCATCAGGGGTGGCTATGAGGCCCTGCAGCACTGCAGAGGCGAAGCCAGCTCTGGATTTGGAGTATAGAAGCAGATGGTAATGCTTGGTGAAGGTATGCACAGAACTGCATGTTGCTGCTTCCAAAATATCCTTGGTAGGTACTCCTCTGAGGTAGGCAGTTGAAGTGGCCGGTGCCCTGGTGGAGTGAGATCTAATGCCGTTAGGCAGAGGTTTTCCATGGTGCGTATAGCAGAAACATATGCAATGTCCTACCCATTTGGAAATGGTCTGTTTTGAAATAGCTTTTCCCTGTACTGCTGCAGCATATGCTACCAATAATTGCTCAGATTTTCTGAAAGCTTTGGTTTTGTCCAAGTAGAAGCGTAACTGCCTGTGAATGTCCAATGAATGCAGTAGTCTTTCCCCTTTATTCTGCGGTTTTGGATAAAAAGTAGGCAAGTGAATGGGTTGGTTTAGAGACATACTTGAAACTATCTTAGGCATAAACGTAGGGTTAGTTCTTAAGGACACCCTGTCCTGGTGAAAAATGAGGAGAGGTTCCACAGCCATTAATGCATGTAATTCTGAAACTCTTCTTGCAGAAGTTATTGCTAGGAGCAGAGCAGTTTTCCAAGAAATGTATTTTAATTCTGCCATGCTAGCTGGTTCCAAAGGAGGTAAAGTTAATATTTCCAAAACAAAGTTGAGGTCCCAAGTTGGAGTAGGTGCTCCGCGGGGCGGTCGTATGTTTTTTTGGCCCTCTGAGGTAATGTTTTAGCAAGGGATTAGAGAAAATTGGTGAATCCGTGTTGTAATGTGCAGAGGTGGCAGAGACGTGGATCTTGATGGATGAAAGGAGAGGCCTTTGTCCAGCATCTCCGTCAAATATTGTAGTAGCTGAGGAATGTTTGGCACAAGAGGATCAAGGCTGTGAGCCTGGTTCCAGGCACAGAATCTCTTCCATTTATCCGAGAAGGCTTTCCTGGTACTAGGCCTTCTGGCCTCCAGAATGACATCCATAACTGCTTTGGAGAGAGGCACTGCTTGCGTGGCTAGGGAATCTTCCATGCAGCTAGGTTTAGTGTCTTTAGCTGGCTGTGGAGTAAAGTACAGTTTTGTACCTACCATAAATGTAGATGTTAGAGTGTTCACCCTGCTGCAGTCATCACACTTGGGTTATCCTGCCGTCAGGTGGTCCCGCAGTCAGCCCACATTCCAAAGTCTTGGTCCAGCATCGGTTGCTGTCGCTTCTTCCCTGACGTCAGTGCGCCAGGGGTATACAAGAGGCATCCGACGCCATTTTCTTCAGTTTTTCTTGCCCCAGATGTCAGGTGCCCCCAATACGTAGACAAAATATATATATGTAGCTAGATAAAAATAAAACAATACCTTTAGGCACAAGCAAATACACCACAGAGGTTGTATAGGATAGAGTGGCACAGATAAGTTCAGCCAGTACAGAGAGGATGGAGGAAGGGTAACCTGGACTGCAGCAGGGTGAACACTAACATCTACATTTATGGTAGGTACAAAACTGTACTATGTTCATCGTGTTACTCTGCTGCAGTCATCACACTTGGGTTGAATCCCAAAGCTAAGGATGGGGAGGTGGAGTTAAACAGGGTTAAAAGAAGCTAGTAGGCCCTGCAAGACTGCAGTGGCAAAACCAGCTCTAGTCTTAAAATATAGCGGTAAGTGATGGTGTTTGGTGAAGGTGTGCACTGAACTCCAAGTTGCAGCTTCCAGAATATCCTTGGTTGGCACTCCCTTGAGAAAGGCTGCTGAGGTAGCTGTAGTCCTGGTGGAGTGGGACCTAATGTTAGCAGGTACCGGTTTCCCATGATGCGTGTAGCAGAAACATATGCAATGCCCTATCCATTTAGAAATGGTCTGTTTTGAGATAGCTTTTCCTTGTGATCCTGTAGCATAGACTACAAAGAGCTGCTCAGTTTTTCTGAAAGCCTTAGTTTTATCCAAATAGTAACGTAATTGCCTGTGAATGTCCAAAGAGTGCAGGAGTCTTTCTCCTTTGTTCTGGGGATTTGGGAAAAAGGTGGGCAAATGAATGGTTTGGTTCAGGGCCACATTGGATACCACCTTTGGCATAAAGGAAGGGTTAGTTCACAGAGAGACTCTGTCTTGATGAAAAATGAGGAAAGGCTCCACTGCCATTAGTGCCTGTAGCTCTGAGACTCTTCTAGCTGAGGTTATTGCTAGTAGCAGGGCAGTTTTCCATGAAAGAAATTTTAAATCAACTGAAAAAGCTTGTTCAAAGGGCGGCAGTGTAAGCTTTTCCAGAACAAAGTTGAGATCCCAAGTAGGTGTTGGTGCTCTCCTTGGCAATCTTATGTTCTTATCCCCTCTGAGGTACTGTCTTAGGAGTGGATGCGAGAATAAAGAAGGATCCGTGTCGTAATGAGCTGAAATTGCTGAAGCGTGGATCTTAATAGATGAAAAGGAAAGTCCTTTGTGCAACATCTCATTTAAATATTGTAGAATCTGAGGAAAGTTCGGATCAAGTGGATTTTGGCCTTTAGCCTGGTTCCAGGGGCAAAATCTTTTCCATTTGTCTGAATAGGTTTTCCTGGTGCTGGGCCTTCTGGCCTCCAGAATGACATCCATAACAGCTTTGGACAGAGGTGTTGGCTGGTTGTTTAGGTAATTTGCCATGCAGCCAGTTTTAAAGTCTTGAGCTGGCTGTGTAGAATCCGATAGTCTCGCTGGGTGAGCAGGTGAGGAATCTGTGGTAAAATCCATGGTGGGCCATGGGCCATGTTCCTCAGAATTGGATAACAATGCTGGCATGGCCAGTCTGGTGCAATGAGCATCATATGTGGCCTCTCTAATCTGACTTTCAGCAGTACCTTTGCTAGAAGAGGAAGTGGAGGAAAGGCATACACTGTTAATGTTTTCCAACTGAATGAGAGGGCGTCCACATTCCAAGCTTGTGGATGGAATGTCCTTGTGCAAAATGTTTGAAGTTGGTAGTTTTGGGGGCTTGCAAACAGATCTTTGTCTGGGCATCCCCATTTTTGAGTTATCATTGCAAATACTTGTGGATCTAGTTTCCACTCGTGGGGATCCATGATGTTTCTGCTTAGGTCATCTGCCAATGTGTTTTTCTTTCCTGGCAGGAATTGTGCTTGTAATTGAACCTGGTAAGACAGTGTGGTGTCCCACAAGGTCATTGCTTGCCTGCACAGAGGGTAGGAATGTGTGCCCCCTTGCTTGTTTATGTAAACACATTACTGTGGTATTGTCCGTCTATTAGTTGTCCTGGGTGTAAAAGGTCCTTGAAAGCTGTTAGGGAAGTCTGTACTGCTAGCATTTCTTTTTGATTGATATGCAGATGCCTCTGATCTGTAGTCCATTTGCCCTGAATGCACTGTCCTGCCATGTGTGCTCTCCAGGTATAATCCGATGCATCTGTTGTCATAGTGTGCCTGGCTGTGGGTAAAGTGAAAGGCTGACCCTTGTTGAGGTGACATGCCTGTGCCCACCATAGAAACTCCTGTTGAAGGCAGAGAATGAGTGGTATCGTTTCCAAGCTGTGGCTGTGCTGAGTCCATACGCTTTTCAGGTACCATTGTAATTTCCTCATAAGCAGTTTTGCAAATGGTATTAGTAGTATGCAAGATGCCATGAATCCCAAGGCCTGCAGAATTTTTCTTGCAGGGAGTTGGGTTTTTGTTGCCATTTTGAAATATTGAGTCAGCTGTTGTTGCTTGTCTGGCGTCAGATAAGCCATCTGGGCCGTTGTATTGAAGCTAGCACCCAGGAATATTATGTTTTGTGAGGGCACTAATTTTGATTTCTTTTCATTTACTGTGTACCCTAGGCAACTTAGAAGGTGTTGGACAAATGCCAGATGCTTTAAAAGAATGTCCTTGCTTTCTGCTTGAATAAGGCAGTCGTCCAGGTATGGGTATATTTGAATTCCTCTTTGTCTGCAGTATGCAATTACTGGTGCCAGGCATTTTGTGAAGACCCTGGGTGCAGTAGATAAGCCAAAGGGCAGTGCAGAGAATTGATAATGCGTTGAACCTGCAATGAAGCGGAGGTATCTTCTGCAATTTTGTCTGATAGGGATATGCCTCCTTGAGGTCCAACGTTACTAGCCAAGCATTCTTGCCCAGCATGGGAAGAAGCTGCTGTAGCGTTAGCATCTTGAATTTTGGTACTTGCAGATAGGTGTTCAGAATTAAAAGATCCAGAATGGGTCTCCATGCTTTGTCCTTTCTTGGGACTATAAAGTCTCTTGGGTAAAATCCTTGACCTTGCTCCTGTGTAGGTACCTGTTGAATGGCTCATGTCCATGAGAGCTGTAATTTGTTTTTGTGCCTCTGCCCATTGATTTGGTGGCAGATTTGGCATTCCTTTTATCCTTGGTAAGGTATGAAAATAGAATCTGTATCCTTGCGAGACAATGTTTAGGACCCATTTGTCTTTTGTGATGATGTGCCAGTTGTCTGCAAAAAATGCTAATTTTCCTCCCAAGGGAGCTGCCAGGAGAGATTTGCTTGGTAGTTTGAGGATTGAGTCATAGTGTTTTGTCTTCTACTAGCTTGGGGCCTGTCTTCTCCTCCTTTCCGGGTAGCAGTACCCCAATGACTAGGTTTGTAAGGGCCTTGTGACTGACCTCTGCCCCTCGGGCGTCTGTATTTGCCCCTCTGTAATCTGTCTGGAAAGGACCAGTTTTTTGTTGGCCAATTTCTGCTGAAATGAGGGGGTTGTACCTGCAAAAATCATTGACCGTCTGCATAGACTTTGCCTTATCCTCCATTTTCTTTAAAACCTCTTCTGCTTTGACACCAAATAATACATCCTGCTGTAAAGGTGCATCCAATAATTTTGCTTTAACATGATCAGGAAGGGTTTGTTCTTTTAACCAAGCATGTCTACGTATGACAGACCCAGTAACAGCTGCTCTACAGGAAACTTCCAATGAATCAAATCCGCATTGTAAAGTATGTTTGCCTACCTGTTGAGCTGCATGCAACAGATCCTGCATTTCCTTGAATTCAGACTGTTCAGAATGTGTGCTCATTTTTTGTTTTAACTGAGACATTAGGAACTGCTGATATTTCAGCATGTGAAACTGACAATTTAATGCTCTCATAGCCAGAGTTGCAGAGGTGTATATTTTCTTTCCCCGTCTATCTAGGGCTCTGGAATCCCTTTCAGAGGGCACAGGATTTTTAGCCATAGAGGCTTTAACTCCCTTACGGCCCTGGGAAATTGTTTCTGGGTCAGCCACAGGGCTTTTATAAAGGAATTTGTGAGAGTAGTCAGGTACTCTGTAGTATCTGTCTGGTTTGGCTGGAACAGGAGCTAGACTGTCTGGATTTAGACTAGACTCCAAGTAAACACCATCCACAATATCTAAAACTGGAGGGATAGCAAGAGGTCTGTGCTGGGGTAGTAAAAATGAACTCTTGGAGCCTTTTCTTAGAAGAGTAGTCCTGGCCTTCCCTGTGGAAATGTTCCCTCATGGTATGTAAAGTTTTTCCAAAGGAGTAGTCTTCAGGGGGAGATGCTGAGGGAATAGAGTCTTCAGCATCAGAGTCTTCATAAGGTGGAAAAGTGTAATCCTGTTCCTCAGAAGAATCTGAGGAAATTGAAACCTGGTCAGAGGAAGCATAATCCTCCTCTTGTCTCGGTCTTTTATCAGGAGGGGGATGGGAACCCCTGATTAGGGTAATCAAATCTTCAGCCATGTTAAGCATCTGTTTCTTAGACATGGGGCCTTGAACTGTAGACTGATGTACAGTCTTCTTTGGTTTTAAAGGAGTTTTAAGCTTAGCATAAGATTTAATGGTGAGTGTAGTCTGTCTGAAAACACCAAAGGTGTTTCCACTGCATCGGGGTCTACTTCTGCTCCGGTGTCGGAAGGGACTAATGAAGATGGCTGCGTCGGCCTAGTAGACTCCGCTTGAAAAACCGCAGCTGTCTGGGGCTGCGTAGGCATCTCACTGAAAACCGGAGAACCGGCAACAGGCCCAGCAGAGGCCTCAGAATCTGGCTTGTTCCTAGGCTGCCTGTCGTTATCCTTGCATTTTTATGCATGCCGGTCGTCGGCTGCTCCGACGGCATGATATAATTAAATTTCCTACCAAAGTAATGTTGTGCGAAGTCAAAACGCCATTTGATAGTTCGTTTATTAAAACTAGCACAAAACCGACAACCTGTGACGTCGTGGTCTGGGCCTAGGCAAGGAATACAAAAGGAATGCAAGTCCTTATGAGGTATTTGCTTCCCACAAGAAATGCAATTGTTAACTTTATCAGACATCGGACTGAGGCAAGAAAAGGTTTCCCCAACGGGGTACTTAGCTTTATTGAAGACTTCGGACTGAAATTCGAATAGAAAATCTCAGGTGTCGACCGACCAGCACTTGCAAACTGCTTCTGCTTCGGGCACCATGCGGCAAGAAAGACTGAAGAAAATGGCGTCGGATGCCTCTTATATACCCCTGGCACACTGACGTAAGGGAAGAAGCGACAGCAACCGACGCCGGACCAAGACTTTGGAATTTGGGCAGACTGCGAGACCGTCTGACGGCAGGATAACCCAAGTGTGATGACTGCAGCAGGGTAACACGATGAACATCTGATTGTTGTGCTGAGACAGCAGATGTGGTATTTGAGGCAAAATCCAGGGTGGTCCTTGTGCCAAGTTTTTTAAGACTGGGTACCAGTGCTGGCGTGGCCAGTCTGGTGCAATCAGGATCATTTTTGGCTCTTCTTGCCTGGCTTTTATGAGTACCTTTGGGAGAAGAGGAAGTGGTGGAAAAGCATATACTTGTAGGTTTGTCCAGCCGAATGAGAGGGCATCCACTTTCCATGCTTGCGAATGGTAACTCCTTGTGCAGAATTTCTTTAGCTAGCAATTCATTGGGGAGACAAACAGATCTATGTCCGGGCTCCACCATTTCTTTGTTATCATTCTGAATATTTGAGGATTCAATTCCCATTCGTGGGGATCCATGATATTTCTGCTCAAGTTGTCTGCCTGTGTGTTTTTCTCTCCTGGCAGGAATTGTACTTGTAGATGAACTTGATAGTTTATAGCTGTGTTCCACAAGGTCATGGCTTGTTTGCAGAGGGGTAGGAGTGAGTGCCCCCTTGCTTGTTTATGTACCACATAACTGTGGTGTTGTCTGTCTTTAGTAGTAGTTGTCCTGGAAGAAACAGGTCCTTGAAAGCTATAAGGGCATTTTGTACAGCTAGCATCTCTTTTTGATTGATGTGAAGGTGCCTTCGTTCTGCAGGCCACTTGCCCAAAGTACATTTTCCTGCCATGTGTGCTCCCCAGGCGTAATCCGATGCATCTGTTCTCAGTGTCTGCCTGGCTGTAGGTTGAGTGAAAGGCTGTCCCTTGTTGAGGTGACAAACTTGAGCCCACCATCGAAACTCCTGTTGAAGGCAAGGTATTAGTGGTATAACTGTTTCCAAACTTTGACAGTGTTGAGACCATACATTCTTTAGGTACCATTGCAGTTTCCTCATATGCAGTCTGGCATATGGAATTAGTAGTATGCAAGATGCCATGAAGCCCAAGGCCTGCAGAATTTTTCTTGCAGGGAGTTGGGTCTTTGTTGCCATCAACTGAAAGTATTGTGTCAGTTGTGCTTGCTTGTCTGGCGTGAGGTAAGCCATCTGGGCCTTTGTGTTCAAGCTGGCACCCAGGAATATTATCTCTTGTGAGGGCACTAGTTTTGATTTCTTTTCGTTTACTGTGTACCCGTGGCAACTTAACTTTTTTTTTTTTTTTACAAATGCCAGATGCTGTAGAAGAATGTCCTTGCTCTCTGCTTGAATCAGGCAGTCATCCAGGTACGGGTAAATTTTAATTCCTTTCTGTCTGCAAAATGCAACTACTGGTGCCAGGCACTTTGTGAAGACCCTGGGCGCAGTAGATAATCCAAAGGGCAGTGCAGAGAATTGATAGTGCATTGGACCAGCTAAGAACCTGAGGTATCTTCTGCAGTTTTGTCTGATAGGGACATGCAGGTATGCCTCCTTGAGGTGAAAAGTCACGAGCCAAGCTTGCTTGCCCAGCATGGGAAGAAGCTGCTGTAATGTCAACATTTTGAATTTCTGAACATCCAGGTAAGTGTTTAGTGAAGAAAGATCCAAAATGGGCCTCCAGGCTTTCTCTTTTCTGGGAACCAGAAAGAGTAGAGTAAAATCCTTACCATTGTTCCTGTGGTGGTACCTTTGGAATAGCTCCCATGTTCATGAGTGCCATAATTAGTTTTTGGGCCTCTGCCCATTGATTTAGTGGCAGAAATGGCATTCCTTTTAATCTTGGCAGAGTGTGAAAGTGGAATCTGTAACCTTTTGAAATAATACTGAGAACCCATTTGTCTTGGGTGATCATATGCCAAATGTGATAAAAAAGTGCCAGTTTCCCTCCCAAAGGGGCTGCCAAGAGTGAGTTGTTTGGCAGCTGGAGTGGGAAGTCATTAGGGCCGTTTTTTATACGGTTGGTGCCTGTCTTCCCCTTCTTTCTGGCCTGATACACCCCATTGTCGAGGCCTGTAAGGACCTTGTGGTTGACTTCTGCCTCTTGGCCGTCTAGATCTGCCCCATTGAGGTCTGTCATTAACTGGAAAGGACCAATTCTTTATTGGCCACTTTCTACTAAATCGAGGAGACTGAACCTGTAAGAAAACATTCACTGTTTGCATAGATTTTGCCTTATCCTCCATTTTCTTTAATACCTCTTTTGCCTCAACTCCAAATAAAACATCCTGCTGTAAAGGTGCATCCAATAATTTAGCTTTAACATGATCTGGTAACGTATACTCTTTTAACCATGCAGGTCTTCTGACAGAGCCTATAACTGCTGCTCTGCACGAAGCCTCTAAAGAATCAAAACCACATTGCAAAGTATGCTTTCCCACTTGTTCAGCGGCATGCAATAAATCCTGCATTTCCTTAAAATTAGGAGGATCTGTATCTGGAAGCATTTTTTGTTTCAACTGAGACAAAAAAATTGCAGATATTTTAGCATGTGAAACTGGCAATTTAAGGCTCTCACTGCTAAAGTTGCAGATGTATAAACTTTCTTTCCCCACCTGTCAAGTGCTCTGGAATCTCTGTCAGGGGGAACTGGGTTCTTTGCTGATGAGGCCTTAACCCCTTTGGGTCCCTGAGAAATAGTTTCGGGATCAGCAAAGTACAGTTTTGTACCTACCATAAATGTAGATGTTAGAGTGCTAATACAGCTGCAGTCATAACAGATGGGTTCTCCTGCCGTCGGGAGGGTCCTCGGTCGGCCGAATTCCAAAGTCTAGGTCCGGAGTCGGTTGTCGTCGCTTCTTCCCTGATGTCAGTGCGACAGGGGTATAAAGGAACCAGCCAACGCCATTTTCTTCAGTTTTTCTTGCCCCAGATGTCAGGTGCCCCCAGAAGGAAGGCAATACATAAATTTGTGTAATAATGCAGTGCAATATAATCAAAATACAGTAGTTGCAAGCAAATACATCATAAATGAATACCCCAATCAGGTTGTATGAGGATGTGTTAGCCTATAGGCCTGTCCCAAGAGGGGAAGGAGGGAGGGAAACCTGGACTGCAGCTGTATTAGCACTCGAACATCTACATTTATGGTAGGTACAAAACTGTACTATGTTCATCATACATACAGCTGCAGTCATAACAGATGGGTAGAATCCCAAAGCTAAGAAAGGGGTGGTAGGCATTAGGTGGAACTAGGAGCCAAAATGCCCTGCAAGACTGCAGTGGCAAAGCCTGCTCTAGATTTGGAGTATAATGATAGGTTGTAGTGCTTGGAGAAGGTATGCACAGAACTCCAAGTGGCTTCTTCCAAAATATCCTTGGTAGGAACTCCGCTGAGGAAGGCTGCAGAGGTGGCTGTGGCCCTGGTGGAATGAGTTCTAATGCCTGTATGTACAGTTTTGCCATGAAAGGAATAGAAAAAGCGTATGCAGTGGGCTATGCCTGTCTGTTTGGAAATTGGCTTTCCTTGAGCTCCTACCGCATAGGCCACAAAGAGCTGTTCTGATTTTCTGAAAGGCTTTGTTCTGTCCAAATAATAACGCAGTTGTCTGTGGATGTCCAAGGAATGTAGTAATCTCTCCCCTTTGTTTTGAGGATTAGGATAAAAAGTAGGTAAATGTATGGCCTGATTTAAAGCTACCCTGGATACCCACTTTAGGCATAAAGGACGGGATGGTTCGTAAGGAAACTCTGTCCTGATGGAAGATGATAAAAGGCTGGACAGCCATGACAGCCTGTAGTTCTGAAACTCTACGAGCTGAGGTGATAGCTAGAAGGAAAGCTGTTTTCCAGGACAAATATTGCAAATCTGATGAGGCAGCTGGCTCAAAGGGAGGCAAGGTCAGTTTTTCCAGAATGAAATTAAGATCCCAAGCAGGTATTGGTCGTTTCCTTGGAGATCTTAAATTCTTAGCCCCTCTGAGGAACTGTATTAAGAGAGGGTGAGAGAATAAAGGTGGATCAGTGTTGTATTCTGCAGAAATGGCTGAGGCATGGATTTTGATGGAGGAGAAAGAAAGTCCACTGCTTAGCAGTTCAGCCAAATATTGTAGTATTTGAGGTAAACTCAGTTTTCCGGGATCCTGGCCCTTTTTCTCATTCCAGACACAAAAACATTTCCATTTTGCTGAGTAAGCTTTTCTAGTTGATGGCCTTTTGGCCTCCAAAATGACATCCTGCAACTCCTTGGAGAGTAGAGCCTGTTGTGATGCTAAGGAATCTTCCATGCGGCTAGATTGAGTGTTTTTAGCTGGCTGTGAAGAGCTTTGAAGCTGTGCTGAGTCAGAAGAGGCATTAGAGGCAGGGTCCATGGTGGGGAATGAGTCAGGCTCCTCAGGAGTGGGTACCAGTGTTGCCTTGGCCAGTCCGGAGCAATGAGAATCATCTTTGGTCTGTCTGCTCTGGTCTTCAATAGAACTTTGGGCAGCAGAGGAAGAGGTGGGAAGGCATAAACTGTCATTGATGTCCAACTGAAAGAGAGCGTCCACTCTCCAGGCCTTTTGATGGAAAATCCTTGAGCAGAATTTTGTCAATTGATGATTTTTGTGGGAGGCAAAGAGATCTATGTCTGGCCTTCCCCACGCTTGGATTATCTTTGTAAACACTTGAGGATGCAACTTCCATTTGTGTGGGTCTGTCATATTTCTGCTTAGATTGTCTGCCAGCGTGTTTTCCAATCCTGGCAGGTACTGTGCTTGAAGTTCGATTTGCCATTCCAGAGCCAAGTTCCAAAGTGACATGGCTAGCCTGCACATGGGGTATGAATATGTTGATCCTTGTTTGTTTATGTACCACATTACTGTGGTGTTGTCTGTTCTTATCAATAATTGCCCTGGATGCAGGAGGTCCTTGAAAGCTGTAATTGCATTTATCACTGCTAGCATTTCTTTTTGATTGATGTGAAGGTGCCTTTCCTTTTGGGACCATTTGCCTTGAATGCACCTGTCTGTCATGTGTGCCCCTAAGGCAAGGCGTAGTCTGAGGCGTCTGTTGTGATGACTTGATTTGCTTGAGGCTTGCAGAATGGAAGACCTGTGTTTGTTTGGCATGCTTGGGCCCATCATAGAAATTCCTTTTGCAAACATGGGATTATTGGTATTATTGTTTCCAAACTGTGGCTGTGTTGAGACCATAGGTTTTTTAGGTACCATTGAAGTTTCCTCATATGCAACTTTGCACATGGGATTAAAAGAATGCAAGATGCCATGAAGCCCAGAGCCTGCAGGATTTTCCTTGCAGTGAGCCTGGTACAATTTGCTAGTATTTTGAAGTACTGAGTTAGTTGCCCCTGTTTTTCTGGCGTAAGATAGGCCATCTGGGTGTTTGTGTCCAAGTTGGCACCCAGGAAAGTTATTTTCTGAGATGGTGTTAGCCTGGATTTCTCTTTGTTGACTGTGTATCCTAGAGAATTCAATAACCGTGTTACATAAGCCAGATGTTCCAGAAGTATGTGTTTGCTGTCCGCTTGGATCAGGCAGTCGTCCAAATAAGGGTAAATTTGTATCCCTTGAAGTCTGCAGTAGGCCATTACTGATGCCAGGCATTTCGTGAATACTCTGGGCGCAGTAGATAAGCCAAAGGGCAATGCAGAGAATTGATAGTGGATTGAACTTGCAAGAAATCTGAGGTATCTTCTGCAGCTTTGTCTGATTGGGACATGCAGGTATGCCTCCTTGAGGTCCAATGTTACCAGCCAAAACTCCTTGCCCAGCATGGGAAGAAGCTTCTGTAATGTGAGCATCTTGAATTTTGGTACGAGTAGAAATGTGTTTAGGATGGATAAGTCCAAAATGGGTCTCCAGTCGGTTCCTTTCCTTGGTATCAGAAATAGTCTGGAATAAAAACCTTGACCTTGTTCGTGAGTAGGTACCTCTTGAATAGCTTTCATGTCCATGAGCTTTGAAATTTGTATTTGAGCCTCTGCCCTTTGTGTGGCAGGTTCGGCATGCCTCTCATTTTTGGAAGAGTGTGAAAATGAAATCTGTAGCCTCTGTTTATAATGTCCAGGATCCATTTGTCTGTTGTGATAATATGCCAATTTCTTGTAAATAATGGCAGCTTTCCTCCCAAGGGTGCTGCCAGTTGAGACTTGCTTGGCATGTGCTGCTCAATGCCAGAAGTCTAAATCTCAAAATGCACGCACTCGAGGCCCTTCTCAGTATGGAGAACATCGATGTCTGTGCTGTGACAGAAACCTGGTTCAAGGCTCCTGAGAGCACCCGGCTATCAGGTTTTACCTCATATCATGCGTTCCGGCCCCAAAATCTGGACAATACCAAGAAAGGAGGGGGGGTATCCATATTCATCAAGGACACCCACACCTCAAGACTGGTGGCAACGCACGATGCATCGGAGACCATCCAGGTGCAATTAACCATAGGCAAGACTGCTCTGCAAATTGTAGCATGTTACAGGCCACCCTCACAAACTCAGGAACCTCACATGGCCTTCCTGAAAACACTAGAGTGGATAAATGTATCCCCAAACACCATCATACTAGGTGACTTCAATTACCCTAATATAGACTGGGAACACTACTCAAGCCCAAACACCCTAGCCCAAAAGTTCCTGGAATTCATAAACTCAAATGCCATGGAACAACTAGTCACCATCCCCACAAGAGGAGATAACATACTTGATCTCATCATCACGAACATGGGAGCACAATGTTCAACACCGGAGGTGTACCCCTCACTGGTGAGATCAGACCACAAACTAATCTCGCTGGAGGTCCTCATCCCACCCCCACCTGAAATAAAAAAGACCACAGTAAAGAACTTCTCAAAAGCCGACTTCACACTTCTAAAGACTAGTGTGGTCTCCTTTAAGGCGCCGAGCCGCGGAAAACAGTACTCAAGCCGCTGAATCACTTACAAATGCCTTCTACCAGCACCTGCAGGACTGCATGGATAAGGCAATCCCAAGCAAAACAAAGACTCTTTGTACCAAAGGCAAGCATCCAGTCTGGTGGACCCCAGCCATAAACAAACTCTACAACAAAAGGAGGAAGCTACTACAAGATAGAGCAAAATCCTTAAAAGGTAAGACCCCTTGATCACTATAAGTAAAAAACTAAGAGCTCTCATAAAATCATCCAAAGCAAATTTCGAGAGAAAATAGCTAAAGACTCAAAAGACAATCATAAGGCCTTCTTTAGCTATGTTAGAAACCTGGGAGGAAACTCCCAGATATGCTCAGAGCTAGTTCAAAATGATGTGAAGATTACTGATCCTACAGACATTGCCAACATACTGGCTGACAGGTTCAGTGCAAACTTCTCCCCTCCCCAAAAGGAGAGATATCTATACCAAACGATTGCAGCCCCCAAACATCTCCAGCCCAAGTGAGAACTGCTCTCTCCAAAGCAAAAACACAGCATCCATGGGACCTGATGGTGTCCCCGGCTGTGTGCTCCATGAACTCAATGAGGAATTAAACCCACAGCTAGGACAGCTGTTTAATCAAAGTCTTACCTCTGGATACGCACTCCAGGAGTGGCGCACTGCAACTGTGGTACCACTTCACAAAGGCGGTGCCTCCACCGACCCTGGAAATTACCGCCCATTAGCTTGACAAGCCTTATCTGCAAAGCCATGGAGAGGATCATAATGGACCTCATAAATAAAGACATAGGGAATTTGCAGACTTTGGATCCAACCCAGTTTGGCTTTGTCAAAGGCAGATCATGCCTTTTAAACTTGGTTGACTTTTTGAAACAGTCACCAAAGCCATTGATGAGGGAAAGGCAGTCCATACAGCCTACCTCGATCTGGCTAAGGCCTTCGATACAATACCCCATTCGGGTATCATTGAAAAACTCATCAGCTTAAATGTCAACCCATACATCACAAGATGGGTTGCAAACTGGCTGAGTGACAGAACCCACAGGGTCAGAGCTGCTGGCGCCATGTCAGACTCAAAGCCTGTCACAAGTGGTGTCCCACAGGGCTCAGTCCTGGGCCCACTCTTGTTTGGCATCTACTTTTCCAAGTACAAGCAAACACAGGAGGGTTATGGCTGACAAAGTTTGCAGATGACTGCAAACTGGGCCATAGTAGAAAACACATCTGACACAGATATCCTTCAGAAGGGTCTCACAGAAACGGATAACTGGTGCCAGAGCCACGGCCTAAAGTTAAATGCCAAAAATGCATAGTCATACCCTTCGGGAAAAACAAGGTTACCCCTAGCTACCAAATAGGTGGCAATCCACTGAGCACAGAAGAAGTTATCAGGGACCTGGGGACCCAGGTTGATAGTAGTCTGTCATTCGACACCCATGTAGCTAAAGTAGTTAGGAAGACCTTCTACATTGCCCACCTTATCATGAAGGGATTCTCATCTAGATCAAGGGAGGTCATAGTCTCCCTTTACTCATCACTCATCAGACCAATGATTGAGTACAATGCCCCATTCGAATGTATCTGACCCGACACTTGCAGCAGCTGGAGAGGCCACAAAAGTTCCTCACCAAAAGGATAAAGGGTCTCAAAATCTGTCCTATGCTGCCCGACTGAAAGAACTCCAGCTCTATTCAGTCGCCACCGCTGCTCAGAGGTGACCTTTGCCTAACATACAAGGCCATGTCAAACCCAGATTTGATGAATATGCTTCACCTCAAAAATCTAGATCCATCAGAGCCACAAGGGCGGAGACTTAAACCTTGACACGGCTATTAATAGGACGTGCTGGAGGGATAGATTCATCACCCAAAGACTCCCTATGCTGTGGAACAAAATCCCGGTACATGTGAGGCAGAGCACCTCGCTGGCCTTGTTCAAGAGAAATCTTGACCAATGGATGGGAGATCGCAGATATACCCCAGGGATTACCTCAGTGTCACTGCTCGACAGAGGCACAGAAAAATAATGGGTATAGTTCCCCATACTAAAGGGGTGGCCTAAGCCACAAAACGATGGGCTAGGCTTGTAAATGCCCTCGGGCAGATAGCCTAGTATGAACCCATGAACCATGAACCCATGAACCATGTAAAGGGGGAAGTCATTGGGTTTGTTTCCTGTATTGTTGTGCACCGTCTTCGCCACCTCTTGGTGCTGGAGTTTGCCATTGTCTGCCTCTATATGATCCTTGAGATTGTCCTCTGCCCCTTGTGTGCCTGTATCTATCTCTTTGGGGCTTCTCCGTGGCTGGAAAGGACCAGTTTTTTGAAGGCCAATTTCTGCTAAAACGTGGTGGTTGAACCTGTAGAAAAGCTTTTACAGTTTGCATAGATTTAGCTTTTTCCTCCATTTTCCGTAGCATCTCCTCAGCATTAGTACCAAATAGTACATCCTTTTGTAAAGAAGCATCTAGTAGTTTAGCTTTAACATGATCAGGCAAGGTTTGTTCCCTAAGCCAGGCATGTCTACAAATGACTGATCCTCTAACAGCAGCTCTACTTGAGGCCTCTAGAGCATCACAGCCACATTGTAAGGTGTGTTTACCCACTTGTTCTGCACTATGCATCATATCCTGCAACTCCTTCAAATCTGGTTGTTCAGGTTGTGACATTTTACTTCTTAATTGTGATAACAGAAACTACTGATATTTAAGCATATGGAACTGACAATTTAAGGCCCTCATGGCTAGGGTGGCCGAGGTATATACCTTTTTTCCCCACCTTTCTAAGGATCTAGACTCTCTTTCGGAAGGTAGTGGATTCTTAGCAGTAGAGGCCTTCATTCCCTTGGGGCCTTGAGAAATGGTTTCAGGGTCAGCATTATGGCTTTTGTAAAGAAATTGGTGAGAGTTAGGAACTCTGTAGTACCCATCAGGCTCGACTGGGGCAGGAGGCAGGGAATCCGGATTAAGGCAAGCCTCCAAGTAAACATCATCAAGTATGTCCAAGACAGGAGGTATCGCCAGAGGTCTGTGCTGAGGTAGCACAAGAAATTTCCTAAGTCTTTTCTTGGAATCAAAAAAGTCTTGGCCTTCCCAATGGAAGTGTTCCCTCAAGGTATGCAAGGTTTCCCCAAAAGAAAAATCCTCTGGGGGAGATACAGAAGGAATGGACTGCTCTGCATCAGAATCTTCAAAAGGGGAGTACGAGTGTTCCTCTTCATCGGAATGTTCTGAAATAATGGAGCCCTGGTCAGAAGAGGGTGAATCTTCCTCCACTCTGGGTCTCTTGTCCAGAGGGGGTTGGGAACCCCCTGATAAGAGTAATTAAATCCTCAGCCATTTTTAGCATCTGCTTTTTAGGCATGGGGCCTGGAGATGGGCCCTGTGCAACAGGCCTCTTGGGATGCATGGCTGATTTGGACTTAGTAAAGGCCTTTATGGAAAGGGAAGATGAGGGTCTAAAGACACCATGGGTGGAAGTGGACCTGTCCACATTAGGAGGCTCAACACTCACAGTGGCTTCGGTAGTTGTAGTCTGGGTATGGGCCGAGGCACCTGCGGTCTCGGTTACAGAAGACACCGCCAAAGAAGTGTCGTCGGTAGTCAGGGGCTGCGTAGGCGCCTCGCTGAGAACCGGACTATGTGTAGCCGGTTTTGGTGTGGTGTCAGTGGAGACCGCGGACCTCGCGTGTCGGTCTTTGTCCTTGCATTTTTTGGACAAAATGGTAGTCTGAGTCTCTTCGACGACATTTTATAATCAAAAGCTTTACCAAAAAAGTGCTGGGCGAACTCCGCCAGACGCTTAATAGTGCGTTTATTGAAAGTAGCGCAAAAGCGACAGCCCGAGACGTCGTGGTCTGGGCCTAAACAAGGTATGCAGAAGGAATGGAAATCCTTATGCGGTATTTGCTTCCCACAAGAAATACAATTGTTAACTTTGTCTGACATCGGTCTGAGGCAAGAAAAGTTGCCCCAACGGGGTACTTAGCTTTAAAGAAGACTTCGGTTTCCAAATTTTCGTAATTTCAGGAGCTGGCCGACCGGCACTTGCGAACTGCTTCTGCTTCGGGCACCGCGCGGCAAAAAAGACTGAAGAAAATGGCGTCGGCTGTGTCTTGTATACCCCTGTCGCACTGACGTCAGGAAAGAAAGCGACAACAACCGACGCCGGACCTAGACTTTGGAATTCGGCCGACCGAGGACCTGCCTGACGGCAGAGAAAGTACAGTTTTTTACCTACCATAAATGTAGATGTCCGATAGATATGCAACTGCAGTCATAACATATGGGCCTGTCCTGCCTCAGGCAACCCTCGGTCGGCCGAATTCCAAAGTCTGTGTCCGGCGTCAGCTGGTGTCGCCTCCTCTCCGACGTCACAACGGCTGGAGTATAAAGGCATCGGCCGACGCCATCTTCTTCAGTGTTTCTTGCCCCAGATGCCAGGTGCCCTCCTAGGAAGGCTAAATTTGGTAAATGGATAAAAATAATCCCAAACATGCACAACAGAAATAAACAGATACACCATAGGAAATACCCCCAGCTGATGGGAAAAGGGGTAGGGACCCAAAAAGACGGATAAAGAGGGGTAGGAGGGTGGGAAAATCCGACTGCAGTTGCATATCTATTGGACATCTACATTTATGGTAGGTACAAAACTGTACTATGTCCTTCAAGAATGCAACTGCAGTCATAACATATGGGTTGAATACCATAGCCAAGCTGGGGGTGGATGGAACTATGATAAGGATGGTGTAGCTAAAATCCCCTGCAGGACTGCCGAAGCAAAGCCTGCTCGGGATCTGGAGTATAAGGGCAGGTTGTAGTGCTTGGTAAATGTATGCACGGAGCTCCATGTAGCAGCCTCTAAAATGTCCTTTGTTGCCACTCCTCTTAGGAAAGCTGTGGAAGTGGCTATAGCTCTGGTGGAATGTGGCCTAATATTGGCTGGCACACCTTTTCCATGGAAAGAATAGCAGAATCTGATGTAACGTCCAATCCATTTTGAAATTGTTTGTTTGTAGATTGCCTTTCCTTGTACTCCAGCAGCATAGGCTACAAACAGTTGGTCAGACTTTCTGGTGGCCTTAGTTCTGTCCAAGTAGTAACGTAGTTGTCTGTGTATGTCCAAAGTATGCAGTAGTTTTTCCCCCTTATTTTGAGGATTTGGGAAGAATGTAGGCAGGTGAATAGCTTGATTTAGAGACACCCTGGAAATAACTTTTGGCATGAATGTGGGATTGGTTCTTAGAGAAACCCTGTCTTGATGAAAAATAATGAAGGGAGGCACTGCCATGAGTGCCTGTATCTCCGAATCTCTTCTTGCAGATGTGACTGCCAATAAGAAGACAGTCTTCCATGAAAGAAATTGCATTTCTGAAGTTGCTGCTGGCTCAAATGGGGGAAGAGTTAATTTTTCCAACATGTAGTTGAGGTCCCATGTAGGAACTGGCTGTTTTCTGGGAGGTTTGATATTCTTTATCCCTCTTAGAAACTGTCTTAGCAGAGGATGAGAAAACACTGGCGGGTCACAGTTGTATTTTGCTGAGATTGCTGAGGCATGAATCTTTATTGAAGAGCATGAGAGTCCAGTATGAAATAGTTCTGCCAAGTATTCTAATATTTGAGGAATACTCTAATGCCGTGCCCTGACCCCTGTTGGCATTCCAGATGCTGAATCTCTTCCACTTGTCTGAATAGGTTTTTCTGGTGGAAGGTCTGCGTGCTTCCAGCAAGATCTCTTGAACTGATTTGGAAAAAGAGTTAGGTGGAGAAGTCATGGTAGCCTCCATGCTGTTAGATGTAATGTTTTCAGGTCTTGATGTACAGTCCTGTAATTGTGTTGTGTTAGGAGCAGGGGCCATAGGGTCAGAGGCCATGGCTTGGTCAGAGTTATGGTCAATAGCAATGGGTACCAGTGTTGCCTTGGCCAGTCTGGAGCAATCAAGATGCCCGTTGGTTGTTCTGCTTTGATCTTCAGTATCACCTTGGTCAGCAGAGGTAGAGGAGGGAATGCATACATTTTTAGAGAATTCCAGCTGAAGGAGAGAGCATCCGTTTTCCAGGCTAGATGATGGTGAGTCCTTGTGCAGAACTTTTCCAGGTGATGATTCAAGTGGGAAGCAAAAAGATCTACGTCCGGTCTTCCCCATGTCTTTGTCAGTTGAGAGAAAATGTGAGGGTGCAGCATCCATTCGTGTGGATCCATGAAATTTCTGCTCAGCTTGTCCGCCAGTACATTGTCTTTGCCTGGTACAAACTGGGATTGTAAATGTATCTTCAGGCTCAGGGATTTTTCCCAGAGAAGCATTGTTAGTCTGCAGAGGGGATAGGAATGAGTGCCTCCCTGCTTGTTTATGTACCACATGACAGTGGTGTTGTCTGTCCTTATTAGTAAATGTCCTTGTTGTAGTGATTTTTCGAAAGTGTCGATTGCATGTATCACTGCCAACATCTCCTTTTGGTTTATGTGCAGATGTCTTTCCTTTGGCGTCCAAAGACCTTGAATGCATCTGCCCTCCATGTGTGCCCCCCATCCATGGTCTGAGGCGTCTGTTGTAATCATTTGGCCTGCTTGAGGTCTGTTGAAAGACATGCCTTTGTTTAGCTGACTGGCTTGATCCCACCATAAAAATTCCTTTTGCAGACATGGAATAAGTGGGATTATGTCCTCGAGGCTTTGGCTGTGCTGGGACTATAAGTTTTTTAAATACCATTGCAGCTTTCTCATATGAAGTCTTGCCGCCAAAGGTATCAGAAGGATACAAGATGCCATGAAACCCAGGGCCTGCAGGATTTTCCTTGCAGTCAACTGGGAGAGTTATGCTAGGCCTTTGAAGTACTCTGGTAAATGCTGCTGTTTTTCCTCTGTGAGGTAGGCCATTTGGTTTTCTGTGTCCAGTTTGGCTCCTAGGAAGATAATCTGTTGGGATGGCAGTAGTTTTGACTTCTGAATGTTGACTGTGTATCCCAAGGCCTGCAGTAGATGCATGACATTGTCCAAATTTTCTTTTAAGGTTTGTTTGTTGTCTGCTTATATGAGGCAGTCGTCCAAGTAGGGGTATATTTGAATCCTCTGCAGTCTGCAGTGTGCCACTACTGATGCCAGGCATTTCGTGAACACTCTTGGCGCAGTAGATAAGCCAAACGGCAATGCTGAGAATTGATAATGCTCTGTCCCTGCAAGAAATCTGAGGTATTTTCTGCAATTTGGTCGTATGGGGACGTGCAGGTATGCCTCCTTGAGATCTAGAGTTACCAGCCAAGACTCCTTGCCCAGCATGGGAAGAAGCTGCTGTAGAGTCAGCATTTTGAATTTTGGAACAATGAGGAATGTGTTTAAAGCGGACAGGTCGAGAATAGGTCTCCATTTGCTCTCTTTTCTTGGTACCAGGAAGAGTCTGGAGTAAAATCCTTTTCCTTGCTCCATAGATGGTACCTTTTCCACAGCTCTCATCTTTAATAATTGGGATATTTGTTTTAGAGCTTCTGCCTTTTGATTTGGAGGTAGGTTTGGCATTCCTCTCTTCCCTGGTAGAGTATGGAAGTGAAACCTGTAGCCTTGGTCTATTGTCTGTAAAATCCACTTCTCTTGTGATGTAATGACAGTTTATTGAAAATAAGGCTAGCTTCCCGCCTAAAGGTGCTTCTAGTTGCTCCCTGGTAGGCGGTGCCAGAGCCAAGTCACTGTGATTGTCCTGTAGTTGGGGTGGTGGCCGTGTCCGTGGCTGTACTTCGCTGGTTGTTACTCTGCCACTGGCGTCCCCTGTAGGCACCCCTGGATTGGTTTCTGCCTCGAACGCCTATTCCTGCCCCTCTGAGCTCTGGATGAGTCTGGAAAGGACCAATTCTTGGAGGGCCAATTCCTGCTAAACCTTGGCGGTTGGACCTGTAAGAAATCTTTTACTGTTTGGACAGATTTTGCCTTCTCTTCCATCTTCTTCAGCACCTGTTTTGCAGGAGAGCCAAACAAATTGATCTTATCCATAGGAGCATCTAATAGTTTGGACTTGACATGGTCTGGTAAGGCCTGCTCTTTTAACCATGCATGCCTTCTGATAACTGTGCCAGTCATGGCTGATCTAAAGGAAGCCTCCAGTGCATCATAGCCGCATTTTAAGGAATGGTTACTGACTTGCTGAATGTTCTGTACCATTTCTTGAACAGATTTTTTTGTCTAATGATTCATCAGAGGACAGTTTTTTGGTTAACTGGTCTAGCATAAATTCTTGATACTGTATCCTGTGAAATTGACAGTTCAAGGCCCTAGCTGAAAGAGTAGCAGAAGTGTCAACTTTTTTACCCCATCTCTCTAAGGATCTGGATTCCCTTTCTGAGGGGAGGGGGTTCTTAGCAGAAGTAGCTGCTACAGCCTTGGGCCCTTGGGAGATAGTCTCGGGATCTGCAAAGGGAGCCTTATACAAATGGTAATGTGTGTCCGGGACCCATCTATCAGGCTTAGCAGGGGCCGGAGGTAGAGAATCAGGAGCAGTACAAGCATCATTAAATGCATCATCTACAACAGAAAGAACTGGAGGAATGGCTAAAGGCCTATGTTGTGGTAAATGCAGAAAGGTTCTAAGCCTTTTTCTGGAGTCTGAAAAATCCTGGCCATGCCACTGAAATTGTTCCCTCATAGCATGCAAGGTTTCCCCAAAGGAAAATTCCTCAGGCGGAGAGGCAGAAGGGATGGACTCTTCAGCATCAGAGTCTTCATAAGGGGAGAAAGGAGCCTCTGGAGGGTCGGAATCATCTGAAACATCAGAGGAATCATCTGTAGAAAGTGGCTGGGGGGCTCTGCTCTAGGCCTCTTCTCTGTAGGTGGCTGAGAGGCCCTGTCTGGTTGAGGTTGGGATCCCCGGATTAAAGAAATGAGATCCTCTGCTAAACTAAGCAATTGAGAACTAGAGCTGGGCCTGTGAGTGGGGGTCTTAGCAGGCACAGTCTTAGTAGCTTTAGCTGCTTTAGCCCTGGCAAAGGCCTCAATGGACATGGCTGCAGGAGGCCTAGCAGCTCCACGTGCAGGGGTTGAAATATCCAAGGGAATAGTGTCATTTAATTCCTGAGAAACTGCGACAGCAGGTGGGTTTTCTGAAGCCGATTCCACCAGGTTGGAAGAGGCCTCGGTAGAAGGTAAGTTTTCAGCTGAAGGAAGAACCGCTTGCTCGGTTTCAGCCGAAACAGAGACACTCAGTTGGCTTAACCGCGGTTTCGGCCGAAGCCGCGGACCGCGAGTGTCGGTCCTTTTCCTTGCGGTTTTTAGACATTTGCGTAGTCGGAGGATCCGACGGCATAATATAAGCAAAAACGGAGCCGAAAAACTCTTCAGCAAATTCAGACCGACGTCTAAGCATCCGCCGGTTAAAAGAAGCACAGGCTAGACAAGCTGCTACGTCGTGGTCTGGGCCTAAACAGGGTAAGCAGTAAGAGTGGAAATCTTTAGGAGGTATTTGTTTCCCACAAGTTAAACAGTTATGCACTTTTTCTGACATCGGCTGAGGCAAGAAAGAGTCCCCAACGGGGTACTTAGCTTTTTAGAAGTCTTCGTAGTCGTACTCGGTAGTAGTAATCTCTGGTTCTGACCGACCGGCACTTGCGAACAGCTTCTGCTTCGGGTGCCACGCGGCAAGAAAGACTGAGGAAAATGGCATCGGCTGATGCCTTTATACCCGAAGAACTGCAGCTATGACATCGGGTGAAGTGTGACACCAGCCGAGGCCAGAGCCAGACTTTGGAATCCGGCCGACCGAAGGGCTGCCTGACGACAGGACAACCCATTTGTAAGGACTGCAGATGCATCCTTGAAGGACATCATTGTAGTT
Source organism: Protopterus annectens (assembly GCF_019279795.1). Lineage (NCBI taxonomy): Eukaryota > Metazoa > Chordata > Ceratodontiformes > Protopteridae > Protopterus > Protopterus annectens. Next base: position 1,497,066,544 of record NC_056741.1, read on the forward strand.
TCCTCATATCCAGTCTTGCATATGGAATTAGCAAAATGCATGAGGCCAAGAACCCAAAGGCTTGCAGTATTTACCTTGCAGATAGCAGGGGTTTTCTAGCCATTAGTTTGAAGTAAGCTGTCAAATGAATTTGTTTCTCTGGAGTGAGGAAAGCCATCTGGGAAGTTGTATTCAAGCTTGCTCCCAGGAATATAATTCGTTGACAGGCTACCAGATGTGACTTATTTTCGTTTATGGTGTACCCCAGACAAGTTAGCACCTTTTGTATCAATGCCAGATGATTCAAAGTATGTCCTGGCATTCTGCCCAAATTAGACAATCGTCCAGGTATGGGTATATTTGAATATTTCTTTGCCTGTAAAATGCAATGACTGGAGTTAGGCACTTTGTGAACACCCTGGGTGCAGTAGACAAGCCAAAGGGCAGTGCAGAGAACTGATAGTGCATGTAGCCTGCTTTGAAGCGTAGGTATCTTTTGCAAGATTCCTTGATTGGGATGTGCAGGTAGGCTTCTTTTAAATCCAGTGTTGCCAACCAGGCATCTTTGCCTAGCATAGGAAGTACTGGTAAAGAGTTAGCATCTTGAATTTTGGAATCACCAGAAGGGTGTTTAATATGGAAAGGTGCAGGACAGGATGCCAAGAGTTGTCTTTTCTGGGTACCAGGAAAAGTCTTGAGTAAAAACCTTGTCCCTTTTCCTCTTCTAGTACAGTTTGAATAGCCTTTATGCTTGAGAGAGTACTTGCTTTTGAGCCTCTGCCACTGATTTAGGGGTAGATCTGGCCAACCGTTTGGGGTTTGTAATGTGTGGAAGTGAAACCTGTATCCTTGGGCAGCTATATTTAACACCCATTTGTCCTGGGTAATGAGTTGCTAGTTTTTTGCCTGCAGAGCAATCTTTCCGCCTAAAGAAGCAGTCAGTTGAGTAGTGTTTGGAAGTTTTAAAGGTAAGTCATTGAGACGGTTTACCATAGGGGGGAGTCTTACTACTCCCTGATTTGGAAGTGGGAGCCTCTCACCAAGTGGGAGCCTCTCACTGTTTAGTAATGTGTGTACCCTGGGACGCAAGCCTGGGTGTTCTGCTGGTTCTGGGTTAGGACTGAGAAGGCCCTGAAGAGGCAGGAAAAGACCAATTCTTAGAGGGCCAATACCTACTAAATCTTGGAGGGTGTACTTGCAGGAAATCTTTAACAGTTTGCATAGATTTAGTTTTTTTCCACCATCTTTTAAAGAACAACTTCTGCTTTGTTGCCAAACAGGCGGTCCTGATTTAAGGGAGCATCCTGCAATTTAGCTTTAACATGATCTGGCAAGGATTGCTCCTTAAGCCAAGCATGCCTTCTAAGCACAGACCCAGTGACAGCAGCCCTGCAAGATGCCTCTAGTGAATCAAAACCACATTGCAAAGTATTCTTTCCAACCTGTTCAGTAGAATGCATTAAATCCTGTAAATCCTTATTTTCAGCACAATCAGGAATCAACATCATTTTCTGTTTAAGCAATCCAGTGATATGCTGCTGATACTTTAACATATGAAACTGGCAGTTTAAGGCCCTAATGGCCAAAGTTGCAGAAGTGTATACTTTCTTACCCAATCTATTCAGCGGCCTGGAGTCTCTATCAGAGGGGGTAGGATTTTTGGCAGTAGTAGCCTTGATGCCCTTGGGTCCCTGTGAAATGGTCTCAGGATCCACAGTAGGATTTTTCAAAAGGAACTTGTGAGAGTCAGGAACCCTGTAATATCCATCAAGTTTTCTGGGAGCAGGAGGTAGAGACAGGAGCCAAGCTAGATTCAGAAAAGGCACCAACAACCATGTCTAGTACAGGAGGGATAGCTAAAGGTCTGTGCTGGGGCAGGAGTAAGAAATCCCTAAGCCTCTTTTTAGAATCAGAGTAATCCTGGCTTTCCCAGCGAAAGTGCTCCCTAAGAGTATGCAGGGTTTCACCAAGAGAGAAATCCTCTTGGGGGGGGGGGGGCAGAGGGAATAGAGTTCTCTGCATCAGAATCCTCATAGGTAGATAAGGGTAAAAATCCTGGTCATCAGAGGAAATAGAAAGTTCAGAATCCTGGTCAGAACTATCATAAGCAAATTCAGTCCTAGGCCTCTTAGAGGGGAAAGGTTGGCCTCTCCTGATTAAAGTAATAAGGTCTTCAGCCATTCTCATTATCTGTTTTTAGGCATAGAGGCCTGACCAAGTGGTCTGGGCATCACTATTCTTGGCACAGTTCGGGTTTTAGACCTTGAAGAAAATGGCGTCAGTTTAATATATAATTCAGTAGGCCTGAATATACCCTCAGAAGCCAGTGCCCACACAGCGGCTCCAGACCCCTCCAAGGTACAGACATCTTCAGGCTCCACAGTTGAAGCATCGCACGGCATACCGGACTCCGAATGGGTCTCAGTAGAGGCCTGCGAATCTGAAATAGTGGGTATCAGGGGCTACGAAAGCACCTCACTGAGTACTGGCGAACTGGTGACTGGCTTAGGAGAAGCATCGCCGGCAGCTTTGGACCTAGGTGGCCTGTCTCTGTATTTATCATTGCGTTTTTTCGGAATGTCGGTAGTCGGATGGCTTACCGAACACGTATCTGGATAATTGAACAGAGTACCAAAATATTTATAAGCGCAAATATACAGACAAAGAATAGTTCGTTGCTTAAATAAGGTACACAACTGACAGCGAGGTACGTCGTGGTCAGGGCCTAGGCAAGGAATACAGTATGAATGGAAATCTTTGTGAGGTATTTGCTTTCCACAAGAAATACAAATACTGACTTTTACTGATATTGGTTTAGAGCAAGAAAAAGTTTCCCCAATGGGCTACTTAGTTTTAGTTGAAGACTTTGGTTCTGAAACTCGAAAATGAACATTTCAGGAGTCGGCCAACCGGCACTTGCAAACTGCTTCTGGCACCGCATGGCAAGAAAGACTGATGTAATGGAGTCGGCTGCATGCTTTACACCCCTGACTACCTGACATCACAGAAGATGAGGCAGCAACAGACGCAGGACCCAGGACTTTGATAATCAGGCCGACTGAGGGCTGCTGCAAGCAGATAACCCAAACGTGATGACTGCAACAGTGAAACACGAAGAACATGTGTCTGTGATCAAGCAAATGTAAAAAATACACCTTTATTCTGAAAACTGGGAAAGAAAACTGGTACTTCAATAGACTGATTCAATGTATTCTCTGAAACCACTTTGGGCAAAAAGGAAGGGTTAATACGGAGGAAGACTCTAACCTTATGAAATATCAAATATGGTGATTGAGACGATAAGGCTTGCAGTTCAAAAACTCTTCTAGCAGAAGTGACTGCCACTATGAAGGGTCTTCCAAGAAAGGAATTTCAGGTCACAGTGTGCTGCTGGCTCGAAGGGGGGGCAAATAATATGCCTTAAAACGAAATCCAAGTCCCATGACAGCGAAGGGTCTTTGTACAGGGGCGTTAAAAGTATTGCTGTTTTCAAAAAAGCTTTGCCAATGCTTGTAAGACCCATTTTCACCCAAATGGAAATTCGGTATGGCTGCTACTTGTACCCTAGCTGTAGCTGCGTCTTCATTAAAAAGCTGTGCTAAGAAATCCAAAACCGTATGAATAGGAGCGGTGAAGGGGTCTAAGCTAAGACTCTTAGCCCAACAAACAAAACGTTTGTTTACTGTGATAAATTTTGTGGGTGGACGGTTTGTGAGATGAAAGAATGTGTCGGACAGGGGACGAGAAAAAGGATTGCCTGACGAAGAGCAGAATTAGTGCAGTTAAGCTGTCAATCTGAGATTGTGTAGATTCAGATAAACCATTCCCGTTGGGTGTATAGTCCTGCTCAGTCTGTCTGTTATCACGTAAGACTTGGAGATGTGCATTGCTATCAGAAAATGGTTGGACGAAATTGCCCACTGCCAAACCTTGAGGGCTTCTCGACATAGGGGGTAAGATATGGTTCCCCTTGTTTGCTGCTGTACCAGACTTCCAACTGATCTGCAATAGTCCCCTGAGGGAGAGAATCCTGAAATACCTGCAATGCCAGAAGCACAGGTGCCTTGGACTGGTTTTCCCCAGATAATGCACCCCCCCATTTAGGAAGCATCTGTGGTCACCGTGGCTTTGGGCTGAGGAGGAACAAATGGACGACCTTTCCACTTGATCAGACTGAAGCCACCAGAGAAGATCCAGCTTGCAAAGGCTAGTAAGGCGCATCCTGATGGACATGGGAAGCCCTAGGAAAGACCATTGTACTGATAGAAGCCAGTGAAGTATTCTCATGTGGTAATGCACTAAGGGAACTAGGAAAATTGCTGGGGCCATCGCACTGAGTTTCTGCAAGGTTAGGCAAGAAGGTGGAGTTTCTGCTAAGTAGTACTCTGACCTGAGACCTGATTGTTGTCACTCTAGCAGCTTGTCTAGCATCTGATCTGTAACCAGGATATCAAATATGAACTTAAGGTTTTGTGTGGGTTCTAGAGAAGACAGATTTACAGTGAAATCCAAGACTGCACAAATCTCTAGAACGTAGTCTCTTGCCCAAATGAGAAGATGCCTGGTCTGGGCAGTAATGAGCCAGTCATCTAGACAGGGAAACTCCCAGAATTCTTGATGCTGCAAGTGGGCTGTCACTACTGTCATGCATTTGGTAAACATTCTGGGGGCTGCAGCGAGTCCAAAGGGCAGAGCTCGAAATTGACAGTGACCAACTCCCAACTGGAAGTGCAAGTGCCTTTTGGACCTTCTATTTTTATGTGACAATATGCATCCTGAAGGTCTATAGAGCACATCCGATTGTCCTTTTCCAGAAAAGGAAGACTGGACTGAACCCTGACCATCCAAAACTTTGGCCTTTTTTACTGACCTGAGTTTGCTGAGCTCCAGAATAGGTCTCCAAGTACCCTGTTTTCTTTGGAACTAAAGAACCTTGATTACGTTCTGGATTCTACTTGGTCTGGTGGGACTTCTTGGATGACTTCTGTCAAGCAGCTTTTAAATTTCTAAGGCTGCCTGTTCCCACGGACTAGGTGAGACATGCATGATCCTTTAGATTATGAGAAGGGGTTGGGAAAAAGGGTAAAGATAGCCCCTGGATATGAATTGTTCTGCACCCATATGTCATTTGTTACACTTGGCCAGGTGTGTAGGTGCAGAAACAGTCATCCCAGATTGCCTCCAGGGCAAAGCAATTGGGTCTTTCTTCAGGAGTGTTGGAAGGGTTTTCCAAAGAACTGTTCTCTGGAGCCTTGGTTTCGCTGACCCCCACTGCCGTGAGGGCAGCATCTTCCACTACTGTTCCCCTCTCTGCCTCTGGGGGAACTCTCAGCATGCATGTCCCAGAAAGAACCCTGCAATTTTCTGAACCACATCTTTCCACTGCCCCTCTGACCCTTAGAGTAGGGTCTTTGAGGCATGGAAAGACATATGCCCACAGCAGACAGGGTCTTACCTTCCTGTTCACACCTGGTCTGCATCTCTTGCTCTTCAGGTCCAAAAAGGGACGCACCATTAAAAAGGGCATTTATAAAGGAAGACTTAAAAGGCTCCATGAAGTCACCAAGGCGCATCCAGGCCACCTCATAGAGATGCTTGAACCCGCCATCTCTCTGCTTCAATAATTCAAGATGCCCCCAAAGGATAGATCTTCAGGAGGTGACCATGGGGATCTCTCTCCATCGAGGTCAGTATTAGAAGTGACTGACTCCTCAGGTGAGTCTAAATGCTTCCTCTTGCAAATCCTCTTCCTCGGGACCTCCTCGGTGGGATACTCTGGGGAGGTTTCGGAAGAGATAGGGGTACCAACTGTGGTATCCTGAGGGCCTGGTTCTTGCTGTCCCTGAGGAAGAGAGAGCTCAGAAGGAAGACACTCCAGCTGGAACAAAGTTGGTCTGTAGATCTGAAGACCAAGTCCGAGAGGCTGGAGAGGAACATAGCCCTCTAAAGAGCCCTAAAACAAGTCCGCTCCCAAACCAAATAGGTCTTGGATCCAACAATGAAATAGTCAGAGCAGTCACCCCCTTGGCTTCAGCAGCCAGAATATCAGAGGATGAAGCTGGAGCCAAGCTCACCAGACCCGAAGCCCTGAGGACCAAAGACTGATCCGAAAGCCTAGGAGAAGATACCCGATCCCCAAACCTGACCAATGCGAAACTGCTCCAAGAGTACTCAGACTCTGACAGAGTCGAGGAACTCCAGGGAAATGTCTGATCCAAAGGAGAAATCCTCTAAGTAGATTGCTGGACAGACCTGGATGTTTGAATCTCTTGACTCAGAAGGTTGGAAGAAAGTCAGAGAAGGCAGAACAGGAACTGGGGCTGGGAGACTTGGTTGGATCCAAAGCCTGAGGGAGTCAGATCAGAGAAAAGTTTGTACAGCGCCGGACTGCTTAGGAGCCTTTGCACCGCTCTGTCCATGTCATCATCAGAGAGGTTTCTGGTGGACCGAGAAAATAAGGCTGGAGACCTAGGCCTGGAGGGGGATATAACCCTCAATCAATATCAGACTACCAGTCCGATCTGATTTCAGAGCCAAAGGACCTGACCACTCCGAGGATCTGTATGAACCAGTCTTAAACATACTCAGATGTGAAAGCCCTGACGGATCAGATAGTTTAGATTTTTTACTTGATGGCTCCAAGGAATCTTTTGGAGTCAAAGAGTGGCTTTTCTCAGGTTTGGACTGGCTAGAGGATGCAGACTCCAAACCAGCAATGGCTTCAGAGAAAGGAAGGTGGCCTTTCAACATCCGTTTTACGGTCAACCAAGGCCCTTTGGTTGAAGCAGCGACATATGCTGCAGTCTTCTTGTAGGTGTGATTCCTCCAAACAAAGCACACACAATGTGGGAATCACTCAGAGGCATTTTCTTGCCAAACTTTTCAGATTTTGTGAAGCCTAAAGGCTTGTCTAGTTTGTCAGCCATTGCAGACAAGAAAATTTCAGACCGCACACACACAAAAGTACGCATGCATCTCGAAAAAAAGGAATTAGGAAGGATATAGGCTTTTATTTTTTTTTTTTTTTTTTACAGGGAAAGGAAAGAAGGGGAAAAGGAACAACTAGCAACAATGGTAGCAAAGGATTTTGTGACCGCTAAAAAAAGGGAGCAAATGGGGTCTCTACCAGCAATGGTAGTGAAGACTGCCTAAAAAAAGTAAGAAAGAAAGGCTAAAAAGACTAACGAGAATGACAGTGGAGAGAACTCTACACTAAAGAACTAGCAAGAAAAGGAATTATAAGATAATATATAGCCAAAAATACTTGACTATGCCCAAGAGCAAAAGGTGACCAACATTCTTCATGAAGCGGCAAACGAGATCCGAAGTAATGTGTGACGTGCATTCTGGGTAAAGGGGAGGTGCCCAAGAGCAAGGTCTGTGACCACAAGCTTTGGTAGTGACAGAGTTGGATCAGAGGGTTGGACACTAACCCATCAATGAGGATAACGTGAAAACTGACATTGCATTGTCTAATTTCCCACTGAACTGCAGAGGCTGTGCCTATTCTACATCTTCATAGAAACAGACTGATTCTTTAAAGGACCCACATTTTGGTGGTGGTGGAATCTAGGCCTCCAAGGCATGGGCAGTTGAGACCACAACCAGGACCCACATGTCTGGTGATGGGTTTTCAAGCAGAAATATACAGAAAAATAAGAAGTTATGTACTCACCATAACGTTCCATCTGAGTAGGTAAACTTAATTTGGCAGCAACCTATGGGTCTTCAGATCCATATCGGATCCGAGCCGGCAGTTTCCAACAGCTGAGATCCGAGCTCCAAGCTCCTCCCCTACCCATAATCCCCTGCCATCCCTACCTGACCTCAGATCGAGTTTGCCTAATGCAAGACCTGCACCAAATAGCCAGTCTATGGTCTGACCTCGATACAATCAGATGACAAAAAAGAGTAATATAACATCTGATGGTTAGGGGGAAAGAGGGGGGGGGGGGGACGGTTGCTGCCAAATGAAGTTTACCTACTCAGATGGAACGTTATGGTGAGTACATAACTTCTTAATCTGAAGTAGTTAACTTCATTTGTGCATCAACCTATGGGACAGAGTCCCCAGCTACCTAAATCTTGGGAGGTCCTCATGGAAGGATGTTCTGGAGCACTGCAGAGCCAAAGGATGCTCTCCCTCCCTCTGGAGACCAGGTCCAACTTGTAATGATTTATAAAGGTATGAGATGATGTCCAAGTGGCTGCCGAACAAATTTCATCCAATGAGACTCTAGAACGAAAGGCAGCAGAGGTGGAAATTGACCTAGTCAAAAGGGCGTGGACTCCTTGGGGTGCGGGCCGGCCAGAACTTTCATATGCTAGTAGAATACACTGTGAAATCCATCTAGAAAGCGTGACTTTTGAAACTGATTTTCCAAAATTAGATTTAGCAAAGGAAATAAACAGCTGGTCTGATTGCCTATGACCAGCTGTTCTGTGCAAGTAGAAACGTAGCTGTCTATGAACATCCAACGAGTGCAACTTATATTCGCCTTTGTTTTGGTAATTGGGAAAGAAGACAGGTAAGTTAATAGTTTGATTGATATTCGATTCGGAAGCAATCTTAGGAAGAAAAGAGGGATTGGTCCTGAGGGATACCCTGTCTTTGTGAAATGTCAAATACGGTGGCTTGGCGGAAAGGGCTTGTAGTTCAGAAACCCTTCTGGCCGAAGTGATAGCGACGAGAAAGGCTGTTTTCCAGGATAACAGTTTAAGATCCACTGAAGCTGCAGGCTCAAAGGGAGGAGCTGTCAAAGCCTAGAGCACGAGCACTAAATCCCAAGGAGGGACTACGTCCTTCACCGGGGGTCTTAGTAGGAAGGTACCCTTCAAAAAGGCCTTACACAATCTGGTTGAGATCAAAGGGCCTACGTCACTACATGATAATGTGAAATTGCTGCCAGCTGAACTCTGACCGTGGAAGAGCTGGCTCCTTGGTCAAAAAGTCCTGACAAGAAGTCTTAACACCGCAGACAACGGAGCCGTAAAGGGGTCTAAGCTATTTTGCTCCACCCAAACAGAAAAACGTTTCCATTTGCTATCATAAAGTCTTCTAGTAGACGGCTTGTGGGCCGCCACTAAGATAGCTTTGACTGGGGAAGAGATACCGAGAGTCCTAGCTAGAAGTGGAACTGGTGCAACCAAGCAGTGAGCTTCAGATTGTCCAGATTCGGGATCGGAAGGTCTAACAGGTGCGAGATCAGATCCGGGATGGGATCTAGAATCCAGGGAGGACTCACTAGATGAGACCATAGATAAGGGAGCCAAGCCTGACGAGGCCAGAATGGGGCAAAGAGGATTATTCTGCTCCCCAGCCGACTGGCTTTCTGTAAGAACTTCAGCATTAGAGGAAGGGGAGGGTAAGCATAAAGGAGACCGGGCGGCCAAGCATGTACCAGAGAGTCTCTGGGGGATTCCCCGGGTGGGGGAATTAGAGCGAAGTAGTCGTTGCACTTCGTGTTTGAGGGAGAAGCAAAAAAAATTGCAACAAGGTTGACCCCATTTGGAGAATATTTGTTTTGCTACTTCGGGATTCAGAGACCACTCGTACGGCAAGAGAATCGTGCGACTCAGTCTGTCCACTAGGATGTTGGACCGTCCCGGGATGTGCGTCACTATGAGAAAGCAGTTGGTGGAGATAGCCCATTCCCACACTCTCATGGCCTCTCGACAAAGTGGATAGGACCTGGTTCCCCCTTGTTTGTTGATATACCAGACTACCGACATGTTGTCCGTCTGGACCGCAATAGTCCCCACGGGAAGAAGGCTCTGGAGTGCTTGCAACGCCAACAGCACCGCCCTCATCGCTAAGACACTGATATGCAGCGAGGTCTCCCGTGTGGTCTCACGTGCCTTGGACTGACCTGCCTAGACAATGCCCCCCCCACCCAAGGCGAGAGGCGTCCGTGGTCACCGTGGTTAGGGGATGGGACATAGCAAAGGGCCGACCTTTGAGGAGGTCCGGGGACTGGAGCCACCACAGGAAGGCCTTCCGGCAAACCCTGCTGAGGCGAATGGGATGGTTTAGAGGGTAATGCAGGAAGGACCATTGGACTTGGAGGGTCCACTGCAGGACCCTCATGTTCAAACGTGCCATGGGCAGCAGGTTGATGGCAGCTGCCATCAACCCTAGGGCCCTCAGGACCAAAGCTGCTGAAGGAGTTGGGGATTGAAGAATGGCCCACACATGGAGTCTCAGGGTTCAAAGCCGGTCCGAAGTCAAGAAGGCTAGGAGCCGGCTTATTATCCAATCTGGCCCCAATGAAGTCTATGATTTGTGTCGGCAGAAGGGAAGATTTTTCTACATTGACTGTGATCCCCAGCTGGGGAGCTAGACTGAGGAAAGAGTCTCTGGCCACGCAGAGTAGATGCCTTGTGGGGGCGGTCATGAGCCAGTCGTCCAGGTAGGGGAAGACCTGAATTCCCTGGAGTCTCAGGTGGGCAGCTATCACTGACAAAACCTTGGTAAACACCCTGGGGGCTGTGGTGAGACCAAAGGGGAGGACCCTGAATTGGTAATGGTTGGCTCCTAGCCGGAAGCGGAGGAACCTCCTGGAGCATCTGTCCATCAAGATGTGGTAGTACGCATCCTTGAGGTCTATAGAGCACATCCAGTCGTTCTCCTGCAAGAGGGGGAGAATGGTTTGAAGTGTGACCATCCGGAACTTTTCCTTGGTTACGGACAGGTTCAAGAGGGATAGATCGAGGATTGACCTCAAGTCCCCCGTCTTCTTTGGCGCCAAGAAGAACCTGGAGTAAAAGCCCAATCCGAACTGGTCTGGGGGGACATGCTGAATGGCTCTTTTTCCTAGCAGCTGCTGGATTTCCGCAGCCATGGCCTCCCTCTGATCGGGGAGGAATCTGGGATTGCGAGGGGGATGAAGAAACAGGATTTGGTAACCTCTGGATATGATACGAAGCACCCAGCGATCTGCCGTGATGGACTCCCAAGCTGCCAGGTGCCTCGAAAAACGCCCCCGACTGCCTCCAGAGTGGAGCAGTCGGGTAACCCCTCAGGGTTACTGCGTGGGCCGATCAGATCGCAATTCTCTGGACCCAAAACTCCTCAGACCCCCTCTGCCATTAGGGCGGCATCCACCCTGTCCTCCTCTGCCTCGAAAGGACTGGGTGTCCGGAGTGTCACGGGATTGTTGCGACTTCCAGAACCACATCTTCTGTCCCTTTTGGTTCTTGGAGAAAGACCTCTGGGGAGCAGAGAAGCGGACTCCGACGGCAGACGTCTTCCCGTCCTTCTCGCTCTGGACTAACATTTCGCATACGGTTTTGCCAAAGAGGGCAGAACCATCGAATGGGGCATTAGCGAACGACGCTTTAAAGGGTTCCACGAAATCAGTGTCAGAGCCACGCCTGTCGCCTCATGATGACGCCCGCTCCGCTAGCTCTAGCGGCTCCTTCCGTAGCATGGGATAGTAGCCGCATAGAGGTATTAGAAATCGACCTACGAGTGGCCATTCGGGCAGAGTACACCTGCTTGTCCTCCACCGACATGGACTCCGGGGGCGGCCCAGCGTACTCTTTAATAAGGTCTCGCTGGAGCCATATGACATGTGCCATGTAGTTCAGTGACCTTACCGAGAAGGTAGATGAACTGAAGACTCGCTTCCCAAGGCAGTCCATCGCCCGAGACTCCTTGCTAGGAGGATGGACCAAGGGACTTTCTTGGGCCAGTTCCCTCTTGGTGGCTGCCGCCACCAACATGGCATCTACCGGAGATCCCTTACTCCAGTGCACTCTGTCGGAAGGTCAGGTCTCTTCAGGATGGGCTCCACAGTGTCCGGTTCCTTCCATGCCCTGGTAGTGATCAGGTCTACCAGGGGGTCGGCTGGAGGGGACACCCAAGAGGTAGACGGGCCTGCTTCAAACGCCTCTAGGAACACAGACTTGTCCGAGGTAGGCTTTGGGGCGGACCACCCTCCCCTTATTCTGAGCATCTCCATGATGTCTCCAAAGGAGACGTCTTCGGGGGGTGATCTTGGGGAGCCTTCCCCTTCCTCCAAATCTGTGTCCTCGGTCAAGGACTCAGGGTAGTCCAAGTGCCTCCTTTTGCACTTGCGCTTGTGAGGGACCTCCTCGGGTGTGGGGGGGGGGGCTGTCCGAGGAGGCCTCACCAGGTTCATCATGTCCCAACAAGGGAACTACCTGCGATGTTAGAGCAGGCTGTCCCTGGGGCCGGGTGATAGAAGTCAGAGCCAACTGAGAGGGAGTGAGGGGTGGAGCCGTAGCTGTGGCCGGGTGCCTGGAATCCCTCGACAGAGCCCTCTCCAACACGTCGAAAGCTGAAGGAGAGCTGCTCTCTCTGGGATCCGAGAGCAAACCCTCCCCTCTGATCCGAGCGGATTGGGGCCGGCGCCGCTATCGGATCCGACGGGCCAGTATGCTCCGACCTGGATGGAGCCGAAGGCACACTGACACCCTCGGATCCGAAGCTCAGCTCTCGGCTCCGAGAGCTCGGATCCGCCGAAAAGGGACCAGACAGACTCGAGGGCGCTGTCGGCACCGAAGTACCCGATACTATCGGCACCGACACACCCCCGGCTCCAACGCCACTCAGCTCCAAGGACTCCAAACCCGGGAAGCGGGTTGGAGAAGGAGCAATCGGGGTGAAAAAAGGGTTCGAGCTCCCCGCCGGAGGGGGGGGGGGGCAGCAGCACTCCCATCTGCAGCTGAGCCTGGAGGAATCTTATCATCCGGTCCAAATCTGCGTCCGTTAAACTTTTGGTGGACCTAGAGGAGGCCACTGAGGTGGGACGGGAGTGCCGCCTCGATGACCTCGAGCCTCCTCCGGTCCCGGTGAGAAGCAAGGTGACCGGAGCCGGGAAGGAGAAGGCTCTGAAGTCTTGGAGGGAGAAGCCCGCTTACCTGGTGGGGCCGATGCAGAGGCCTCGGCCCGCTGCTTATGGTGCTTCTCCCTGCGCTTCTCTTTTCTGGCTTCCCTATCCTCCTGGCCCGAGGTGGGAGGTTGAGTCCCGGCCAGGGGAAGGGAAGCAGTCGTGGGTACTGCCGCAGCTGCGGCAGGCACCACGGGGGGACCGGAGGTCGGAGCAGAGTCCGGGGGCAGAAGTCCCACCAGAATCAACTTCGACCTCCGGTCCTTAAGTGCCCTGGGGTTGAACGCTGCACAAATAGCGCAGCCAGAGGAAAGGTGTTCAACCCCAAGGCACAACACGCACAGAGTGTGGCCATCCGCTGGGGATAGCTTATGGCCACACTCGGTACATTTAGAAAAAAATGTCTTTGGGGCCTCAGACATTACGTTAAAAAAGACACACACACTAGGCCCCAACCACACACAGACACACGCCATAACGCTCTCACAAGGGGGGGGGGGGGGGGGATAAACTAAAATTAAAATTTGTAGAGAAAAAAACTACAAGGGGAAGCTAAACACACACAACACTCTTCTTTGACAGGAAAGTTAAAGAAAAGGATCAAATTTTCTCACAAGTCTTGATAAGCAAAACCCAACGCCTGGAACTCTAAGATCAAGCTGCTGGCTTCAACCACGGCAAACTAGATCTGAGGTCAGGTAGGGATGGCAGGGGATTATGGGTAGGGGAGGAGCTTGGAGCTCGGATCTCAGCTGTTGGAAACTGCCGGCTCGGATCCGATATGGATCCGAAGACCCACAGGTTGATGCACAAATGAAGTTAACTACTTCTGATCATCCTTTAACATACAAATTAGAGTAGTAGTCTCAAATGATGCACGGACTCCTGCAAATCCTGCCTCCTACAGAACTTAGCAGTGGACTCAGTGAGGACAAGATGGCATGAAGCTTCTCTCTGCAGAGCTTTCATGCTACCTTGCAAGACTTCGACGAAGAGAACTTTCCCTGAAAAGGGTCTAAAGGACAGCCTATTGCTTCATCTTTTTTTTATGAAATAGTCTGAACTAGACCATCTGAAGTAAGCACATCTCAGACACTGCTGTCCTGGCTACATAGCATAAACACAACTAAAAGTTCTTGGGGCCATGTGGAAGCTCACTACACTGATTTACTGAAGTCCCTTCTACATGAACCCCAACTGAGCTGGATTCAGTAAAAAAGCTCAAAGCTACGCAAGTTATAACCTGCCCAGATAATGTGCAAATGTGGAACCTGTTACATTACATGAAGGGAAGCAGGAGCTTCTCCACACACAGCAATTACTTAGTTTTGAATCAGTTTGTGGGACCAAATTCATATAATTAGTATCTGCATAAAAGGGACTCAAACTTACCACAACCAGCAGTCTTAAGGGTCTTCACTGAAGGCACCCTGACATCAGAATAAGGGAGCTCTTGTAGTTCTTCCACAGCTTGCACCGCAAGGAAGATTCTGAATAGGAAAAGACTAAGATAACCAAGTGTCCTAAGACCACAGAAGCACAGGAAAATGCTTCATGTACCCGTTTCTCCAAAGCAGGGAGTAATTCTGCTGGGAATTGAAGAGATAATGTTTCATTACCATCAGCAAGGACCTCATGACTCTTCTAAAACCTACTCAATGGTTTTCAAAGGGGACTCTCTGTACCACCTCCTGAAGAGGGTAGCCTTCAGTTACCAGGTTTCTGTTCAGGCATGGGCTGAGCGACAGACAGGTGTGGCAAGCACAGCCATGGCTTCCCCTATGCAAAGAAACTGTATTTGCTCATGGAAAGCTTACCCAAAGCCTGTACGGGTATCTAACATAATTCTATAAGAGTGAAGTCCTGCTCCAGGATAGACAGCTCTCACCACATGACAAACAGCATTTTCAGCTTCCTATGTCCAGATTATACCTATGTACCCAATCAGGCAAGGGAATGCTCTAGGATGCTCCAATTACTCTCACCCGTGAAAAAAATGGCTTGTGGAGAAGTAATGTAAGAAAAGTACTTTCTAGGTTCATTAAATCCTAGCACAAAGCCTTTGCAGGCAGACTCAAGGGCTCAACACACGCATGAAGACCAGACAGCTACATGTTCAATGGAAGGGTTTTCTTCCAGTCTTGTAAGCAGAAAGCTGATAAGTAGAACAAGGTCGCTTCTCTACTGCCCAGTGCTCCTTTACCTCTCTTTGCTCTGACTCCTGCCAAAGACTGAACGAGAAATCGTACAGGTTTCACAGCTGTATACTAGGCAATCGAGTTGAAGACAAACAAGCCTATCCAATGCAGTTTACCTTCTTCCATTGTCCTTAAAGGCTTTAAGAAAAAGACCCTGGTGAATTTATGACTACCCATTTGTTCAACTACATTAACTACAGTGAGATAAATACTTAGGTTAATTTAATGAGGAATGGAAGCTTATCTGAACAGTAGGATATCCACAGAGAAATCTATACCACCTGCAAGTCCTCTTTATATTACAATGTAGGTTTAGATTCTTAGAATAGGTATTGCAAGTGTTTTCAGTTATATTAACATGTTGGAGGTCAGTCAGGACATGATAAGCTGACTACAAGAACAGGCAGAGACTGCCAAGTAGCACTCTATAAAAGACAAAATAGAGTGGGAGCACTTTAGATGCTTTGTATAGCTCAGGGAAGCTCATTTTCATGTCAGTTCCTGTACTGCTCAACTTCCAGAACTGCATTCCACCAAGACAGACCTCAAATCTCTTGTACTACACTTTCTCACAGTCAAGTTGCATTACTGGCACATGTAGCCCTCCACCTTGTGCGCCTCTGTGAACATTGCACAGAGTATAAAAGGTTTCTACTTTAGGCAAACACAATGTTTTCCACAAATGAACAAGATACAAACTGCATACACAAGGCCGAAAAAAAAAAACTAGGAAGCATAGGGCTGAGAAATCTAGTAGAGCTAACACATGATATAGGAGGTGACAGCTGAGAAAATATACAGCATTTTCCCCACAGGAGATTTTTGCCCCTGAATCTGCCAACCACAAGTCTCCCCACTTGATAAGACAGAGCCCATTTGTTCTTTCACGCGGAGCTAAATCAAGAGCTGAATGGTGGTGGGGGGATACAATCTGTCACAACAGTGACCAAAAAAATGCCTTTCTTTGGGACTGCATGCTTCTGCAACACTTGTCCTGAAAGCTTCTACCACTGTTTGCTTGGAAAGCCTAGCACTCCACAAACCTGCCCCAATGCACTACCAGCTTTCTCCCAAGAAACAGTCACAGTGTGTACAGCTAGAACTACCCCATCCCCATGACAGACCCGCCCATCCTCCCTACAGCACTATTAAGTACCCAAGCCACTAGATTAAGTTGGGTTGCCTTGACTGCAGTCTAACCTTTACTCCACTGGTAGCAATGCACAGCAATTTTCACCTACAAAACCGACCATCAAGACAGGAAACTTCAACTCTCACCCCAGAAGCAAGATCTAGGTACCAACAAGGACTGCCTTAAACAGACAAAATTCAGGCTTGCAGAATGTCATTTTCAGACTTCCAAACTACTAAAGACTTCTAAAAAAAGTCCTGGCATCAAAAACGTTATCAAAGTGGCAGTTCACTGAATTACTGTAATTATACATTTTTTTTTAAATCACAGAAACCTTATCAAGAGAGCTTTCATTATTCTCCCCCAAGACACTATTTCAAAATGGCATAACTGTTGGTGTTTTATCATCCTGGAAAAAAATGGAGACCACATCACTGCACAACTAAGCTAGTATATGCAAGGGTATAATTCAATCAAGGAAAAAAAAACATTTCCATCACTCTCCAAAGTTTGCAATTAGCTGGTAAACAGGACACCTAAAAGACATAGCAAAGCGCCAAATAGTACCATTACAGAAGTACACAGAAACTGAAGCATGAAAATCCAGGAAAGAAGACACAGCAGACGTCCAGTCAACAGGACAAAGACTTGCAGGACAGTTATTTTAATGGATTAAGGAAGACAGCAGTAAGCAAGAACAGAACAGGGCTGGACAGCTGAAGACTGGTGGGAGAACTTACTCATTTTTCCACACACAGCCATACAATATTTCTGTGATTCAAAATTGTTCCTGTTGCCTCCACAACCTCCATAGACAAAACGGATGCATTTTCTTTCGTTGATATCGAAGTACCACCTCTGCATCATAGCCCGGCAGGGCCCAGTCACGGCCTCTTGAGAACAGACAGCTGTGTGGAGATGGGTTACATCATTAGCAGACACTAGTCAGCAAACCTTTCATGTCTACACTCCTACATCCATGAATACAATGCGACTATTCTTTGTGCATGTTAAAAAAAAATCTAAAAAAAAAAAATACGCATTTATTTGCTTCTCAAAGGAATGCATGTATTAACTTACTGCTTAATATATCCTGTACAAAGTTGACCTGGTCTCGAACCACAATGTACAAGGAGGAAGTGTGCTCATACCAAGGCTTACATCAGATGCGCTATTATCAACCTTCAAATCAGCCCCAGCCAGACCCCAAATTACACTGGTACACATGGTAACTCCCACAAAGGGTTATTTAACAATACTCACCGTATATGAAGATGCTACGAATTGCTGGAGCCAAATATAAACAAGTGCTGGTCTCTATCAAACATGAACCATCTAGTTTCAAAATCTCAGCAAGTATGTTCACAAAAAGAAGAGACAGGCAGGCCGCGCGCACACAGGCAGGCCGCGCGCACACAGGCAGAGTGGCATGCTATACTTATAGGTTAACAGATGTGCTTAGGTTTTCATAACCTTCACATGAAATAAACACTAGGTTTCCCTAGATTTTAGTACTAGCTGTCTGCATTCCTCCTACTCATCTCAGCCCTTCACGATTCTCCCCACTTGCTCCCTACATACTTAAACAGCATTATCAGCCTTAAGCATTTCGTGAAGGCCTAAGCGGAATGGAAAAGCAACGTTACATCAACTATCAAATCTATACATAAATCCTAGTCCAGCTACCAGACTAAATGCAGTACACTTAGTACCCTCATGTGTCAAGGTGGTAAATCAACTAAAGTGTTCAATATTTTCATAACTGTTTATAGCTTACGCTCTTTTACTTCTCTATTTATTTTATTTGCAAATGTTACATTTTGTATATTGATATTTTAAAGATATTTTTTTTTAGTCCAATAGGTTTAGCGCACCTAATCACTCAAGGAAGCAACCATAGTGAAGAACATCCTTGGGAAAAATTGTGCAATGGACACACTCCTGATGTCTTTCTTAAAGGCATTATGGAGATAATTCACTAACCAGAGCTATCTTAGTCTGTTAGGAACTATGGAGAGGTTCTAGGCTATAAGACAACTTCCAAGTAGTACAGAACAGTATGAAAAACAAAGGAGTGGCCATAAGTACAAATAACTGTACTAAAACTATTAAGGAGAACACTCTTCTTAATCATCTTAATCATCCAACTGCAATGGAAAGAAAATGATACGCTCCCATCATAGAAGGCATATCAAAGGCAGCATGTTTTGCAAACTTGTTCATTCCTTATGGAAGAGATGAGCGACCCCTCTAAAATAAATGGTCCTGAAAAGGTTGAACTGGATCATCAGTTGACATACAGAATAAGGAAAGAAATTGTTCAACTTTTGTTTGGGCCTCTGTAAGGGCCAATGTCAGGTTACTAGGTCAGTTAAGTGACACCTCCAGACCACTCAAGTCAAAAATATAGGGGGGTATGGATAATATAACCTCCCATCAACTTTCAGCTGCTGGTAAGAAATCTAGGCAATAGAGTATAATTCACAGATAGGCCAAGTACTAGAGAACACTTCTGAATGAAAAAAAAGTTACTTAGTTACCATAACTTGAACTGTGCTATCCAGTGTCATTCATCACGTTTGGGTCTTGGATCCGACCTCAGATCAAACCCAGCAACTGATGGACAGATCCAGAGCTCAAGCTCCTCCCCTTCCCATACTCCCCTGCTAACCAATAACGCTCAGATAGAGTTTGCTGGAAAAGAAAAGGCAGCATGGTCTACCAGGAGATTACCACACTGGTAATAAAATCGATTCTTTTTACTTCCAACCACAACAGATGAGCGCTTTCGTCTAATAGATAGACTTCATCAGATGAAAGCACTGATATAATGATACGCTTACATATAAAATCACAAACAATTAAGAATCCATTAATTATAATTTAAAGACATACAGGTTCAAAAAACCAAATATCCAATTTTAAGAAGACTTCCCAGCTTTCAAGACTTTAATAAACACATATATATTCTATATACAAACTTTAGTAATATAATTATTCAACTGATAAAATGCAAATAAAAATGTGCAACAATTTAAAAAAAAATATATAAAAATTTATAATCTTTTGGTTTATTATATACTTTCAGCTTTTTTATGTAGCACAGATTTTATACTGATATAGTCATTTAAACCTGGTGGTGAGTTTGAATTCAGCCTGAGCTGCCATATCAGCTCTTTGTATAGTAAATGGTTCTTGAGGTCCCCCCCTCCCTTGCGCAAACCATACCTAACTGTATCAATAATACCAAACTTGAAACTGGATACACCTGAACATGCAGTGCTGTGTTTATATAGAGCATTGGTCTCCCTATGAGTTCTAATTTCATATAGGTGTTCATTAATTCTATCCTTGGAGGGTCTCTCGGTTTTACCAATATAATATGCCATACATGTAGTACAGATAGCAATGTATACTAACATGTAGGATCTACAATTCCCCTTAACAAGCTTCACCACACTTTTAAGACTATTGTTAAGTCTAATGGTATCCTCGGTCCATATAAAAGAACACACACTACATGCACCGCAAGGTGCAGTTTTTTTATATGGTAATGTCCCTCTTTCTCCTTGTTCCAAGAGTTTCTTAAAGTTGTTTCCTACCCTATATGTAAAACTGGGTTCTTTGCCTACCCTCATGTAAACATCCTTATTAGTTTTCATAAGGTTCCAGTTATTTCTAACTATGTGTGTAAAAGTGTCTGAAAAAGTACTATATTCAACAATACAGGCTGTGTTATATTTAGTTTTGCTGTCTTGTGTATTATAGTCCTTAGTAAGTGAGTGACCTAAAAGTGCTTTATACTTCTTACCCCATTCATTCTTCACTTCTTCCAAAAAGTACAGTTTTGTACCTACCATAAATGTAGATGTCCGATAGGAATGCATCTGCAGTCCTTACAAATGGGTTATCCTGTCGTCAGGCAGCCCTTCGGTCGGCCGGATTCCAAAGTCTGGGTCTGGCCTCGGCTGGTGTCGCACTTCACCCGACATCATAGCTGCAGTTATTCGGGTATAAAGGCATCAGCCGACGCCATTTTCCTCAGTGTTTCTTGCCCCAGATGCCAGGTGCCCTCTTGGAAGGCTAAATTTGGATAAATGCCAATGATTCCAAATAGTAGAGAGCAAACACAAAAATAAGCATGTATGTACATATATACAAACAAATACACCATAATAGATTCCCCCAGCTAGCTATAAGATGGGCAAATACCCTAGGAGCACCACAGAGGGGAAGGCGGGTGGGTAATCCTGACTGCAGATGCATTCCTATCGGAAATCTACATTTATGGTAGGTACAAAACTGTACTATGTCCTTCAAGGATGCATCTGCAGTCCTTACAAATGGGTAGAATACCATAGCCAAACTGGGGGAGGTGGACAAATAACGTTATAGTGTAGTTAGGATCCCTTGCAAAACAGCAGTGGCAAAGCCTGCTCGGGATCTAGAGTATAAAGGTAAATTATAATGCTTGGCAAATGTATGCACGGAGCTCCAAGTAGCAGCTTCTAAAATGTCCTTGGTAGCCACTCCTCGTAAGAAGGCTGTGGTAGTGGCTGTTGCCCTTGTAGAGTGAGGCCTGATGTTCTCTGGAGTTTTCTTTCCATGGCAGGAGTAACAAAATCTAATGCAATTTCCTATCCACTTGGAGATTGTCTGTTTTGAAATTGCTTTTCCTTCCCTTCCTGTTGCATATGCTACCAGTAGCTGGTCAGTTTTCCTATTGCCCTTGGTCCTGTCCAGGTAATAGAGTAATTGTCTATGTACATCCAAGGTATGTAGCAGTCTTTCTCCCCTGTTCTGTGGGTTAGGGAAGAATGTAGGTAGGTGGATAGCCTGATTTAAAGAAACTCTGGAAACCACCTTAGGCGTAAAGGAAGGATTTGTTCTCATGGACACTCTATCTTGATGGAAGATCAGAAAGGGTTGCACTGCCATTAATGCCTGAAGTTCAGATGCCCTTCTTGCTGAAGTGATTGCCAGCAGGAAAGCAGTCTTCCATGATAAGTATTGCAATTCTGGTGTTGCTGCTGGTTCGAAAGGAGGAAGTGTCAATTTTTCTAGCACAAAGTTCAAGTCCCATGCTGGTAATGGTGGCTTCCTAGGAGGCTTTACATTTTTAATTCCTCTCAGAAACTGTCGGAGCAGAGGATGTGAGAAGACAGGAGGATCCAAGTCGTATTCTGCTGAAATAGCTGATGCATGAATCTTGATGGAGGAATAGGACAGGCCTGTGTGGAAGAGCTCTGCCAAGTATTCCAGAATGTTGGCTATGTTTACCAGTGACACATCTTCTCCTTTTTCAGTACTCCAAATGAGATATCTTTTCCATTTTGCTGAATAATTTTTTCTTGTTGAGGGTGTGCGAGCCTCAAGGATAATGTCTTTAACCCTTTGGGATAAATTTGGGTTAATTGGTCTTATGCAATGTTCCAGGCAGTCAGCTGCAGAGTTTTCAGGTTTGGATGCAGATTGTTGTAGTTGTTATGTGTTAACAGCAAGGGAACCAGGGGTAGTGGCCATATTTGTTCCCGAGACATGCTCCTCAGTAATGAGTACCAATGTTGCCTTGGCCAGTCTGGAGCTATCGGAATGATCCTTGGACGGTCCTCTTTGATCTTCAATAGCACTTTGTGCATCAAAGGAAGTGGTGGAAATGCATATGCTGTTAGGTTTTTCCAACTGAAGGATAGGGAGTCCACCTTCCAAGCAAGTGGGTGGTACGTCCTTGTGCAGAATTTCTTTAGTTGGTGATTGCGTGGGGATGCAAATAAGTCTATTTCTGGGAGTCCCCATTTTCTTGTAATGGTTTTGAACATGTCCGGATGCAGCATCCATTCGTGGGCATCCGTGGTAGTCCTGCTTAAAATGTCTGCTAGGATGTTTTCTTTTCCAGGTACAAAAATTGCTTTTAACTGTATGTTGTAGCTCAGGGCCACATTCCAGAGATCCAGTGCCATCCGGCAAAGAGGATACGAGTGTGTGCCTCCCTGTTTGTTGATGTACCACATAACTGTGGTGTTGTCTGTCCTTACCATCAATAGACCTTGCTGAAGGAATGGCCTGAATGCCTGAATTGCCAGTTTTACTGCCAGCATTTCCTTTAGATTTATGTGTAGGTGCAGCTGGTTTTGAGACCATAAGCCTTGTATGCACTTGTCCAGCATGTGTGCCCCCCAACCGAGGTCTGAGGCGTCTGTCGTGATGGTTTGGCTTATTTATTTATTTATTGCAGTTGGTTTACCAGGATAGTCCATTGGGCCATTGAAGAACCCGTTTTCAATGGAGTCCTGGGGAGAAAAGCTCCAAAAAGAGAAATAAATGTACATTACAGTAATTATTAGGTACATGATATAAAAGAACATGAGCTCCAAAAAAGAAAATAAATGTGCATTACAGTAAATATATATGTACATACTATAAAAGAACATAAGCAAAACATAAATGTACTTAACATTTGACAGTGACATTCTTGGTACAGGCTAATGAAGGAATAAAAGCAAAAATATAAATGCATTTTAATGAACAACATAGTAGAATAGAATAGAATGGTAGTACAGGGAAAGGTAGAGTTGGTTATGAGGGGTGGGTACAAGAGCATTCCCATTGAGATGCTAGGTGTAAGAAAAGTGACTTCTTGAAGGAAAAGTGGTTGGAAGTAGTGCGGATGTTTGGTGGTAGTGAGTTCCAGAGGCGAGCAAGGCTGAAGGAAAGGAGGTTTTGCCTGGGGATGATTTGGTTTGTGGACCTGTAGTAGATTTTGATTATTAGACCTTAGAACTCTATTTGGATGGTGCATTTTAAAGGCAGAGGAGAGGGAGGGACAGTTGGAGGGGTTTAGAATAAGCTTGTGGGCTAGATTTAGTTGAGTATAAGCAAGATAGTTGGGAAGTTCTAACCATCTTAGTTTATGGAGGGAGAGACAGTGGTGAGTGGAGGACTTATGGGTGGTAGCGAATCTAGCTATTTTGTTATAGCAAGAGGTGAGCTGTTTTTAAGGAGCACTGAAGATTAGTAAGTAGTGGGGCACCATAGAGGAGGGAGGGAATGAGGAAGGAAGTAGCTAGAGTGATTTTAGTGGTAGGTGTGAGGTAGGCATTTTGTCTATATAGCATGCCAAGTTGTGATGTGTTTTTTTGATGTTCTTTTGTAGGTGGGAATTAAATTTGAGTTGGTTGTCAATGTGGACCCCAAGAAGTTTGGTCTCTGACACTATTTCAAGAGGAGAGTTATTTTGACTGGTAACTAAGAGTGAGTTTATGTTGGGGGGAGGGAGTTTGGAGGGAGTAAATAACATTAATTTGGTCTTGGTGGCATTGAGAGCTAGATGATTGCAAAGCATCCATTGCTCTGTGGAAGAGAAGGCGTCTTGAGTAAGTTTTTGTAGGGTGGAGATAGAAGAGGCAGAGCAGATGATAGTAGAATCATCTGCATATTGGATAATGCTAGAGAAAGGGATAGATTTGTGGAAGTCATTGATAAAGATGTTGAAGAGAAGCGGGCCCAATATGGAGCCTTGGGGGACTCCGGTGGGGGTGCTTAGGAAGGAGGAAGTTGCTTTCTTCCATTTAACAGATTGATTTCTGTTGGATAGATAGCTAGAGAACCAGTTCAGAGAGGAGGAGGATAGGTAGAGTTTGGAGAGTTTAGTTAGGAGCAGATTGTGAGAGATAGTGTCGAAGGCTTTGGAAAGATCAAGAAGTAAGGTGGAAACAATTTGTCCAGAGTCTCGGGCTTTATTTACTATTTCAAGGAAGGAGAGAAGGGCAGTCATGGTGCTATGATTGGGTCTGAAGCCATGCTGTGTGGGGGTTATCAGGTTGTTGTCTAGGAGATGAGGAAGGAGTTGGATTTGCACACATTTTTCAAGGATTTTTGAAATGGGGGACAGGATGGCTATGGGTCTAAAATTGGTTGTGTTATTATTGTTACCTCCTTTGTGTAATGGTATAATAAAGGCTTGTTTCCAAATTTGGGGAACTGTGCCTTCTAGTAGGGAGCGTTAATTAGGATGCTAATTGGGTAGGCCAGACTTTCGCAGCAATGTTAAGAAAGTAAGAAGGATATTATCAGGAGCATTGGTACATGGTTTCAGTTTATGGAGGAGTTTCTTAATAGTAGTAGTAGGAATGGGATTTAAAGTGAAGATAGTGGATTCGGGTGGTGTTGAGTTTTGGGGTGATGTGGGTGAGGATAGGATTTGTGTGGAAGAGGAATTGGTGGATTGGGAGTAGGGAGTTGATGGAGAGATTGTGGGGGTGAGTGATGGAGTATTAGAAGATGGGGAGGAGGTAGAGAATGAAGAGGTTAGTTTTGAAATAGAGTCAATAAAGAAGGTATTAAATTGGGTGGCTAAATCTAGTTCTGCAGCATTTGGATCTGGGGTAGGAGTATCTGGTTTGCTGGGGTGGAGGAGAGTGGAGATTCCTTTCCAGAATTTTTGAGGGTTATTTTTGTTTTGGTTTTGGAGTGTAGTGAAATAGTTTTGTCGATCAAATGAGATAAGTTTCTTAGCTTTATTGCGAAGCAGTTTGTATTAGTTGAGGAGTGGGGTTGTCTTATGTTTTTGGTAGCGTGCCCATACTTTGTCTCTTTGTCTCATGTAGGATAGAGTAGTTTTAGATAGCCAGGGGGCTGATTTGGATTTTATTCTCTTAGTCCGTAGGGGAGCTTGGGAGTCAAGTAATTTTAAGAATGTAGAGTTGAAGTATGAGACTGCGTTGTCTAGAGGTAGTGTTTTTAGACAAGCCCAGTTTACTGCATTTAGTGAGTTTGAAAAGGTTATTGGGTTGAAGTTTTTTTGATTGCGGATAGTAATGATGTTGTGGGTCCGTTGAAGGAAAGTTGGAAGTCGGTGGGTAAAGGTGGGTAAATGATCACCTAATGGGTCGGGAAGGGTGCCACTTTTGGTAAAATAGTGAGGATGGGAGACTAGGATCCAGTCCAGTATACTCCCATTAGAGGGTTTTTTGGCTGGATGAGTAGGCAAGTTGATCAGTTGTGTGAAATGGTAGAGGTTGATATTAGTGTTGTTTGAAGGAGCTTGGATAAGGGTCCAGTTAATGTTTACGTCTCCTAGGATTATGGTTTCATTGCTAATGTTACTGGATAGCCAAGAAAGGATAAGTTCAAGTGTAGAGATATTGTCACCTGGAGGGATATAGAGGGAGGCTATACATATTTGTTTCTGGTTATTTATTGGCTTGGTTGAGTACTGTGAAATGGCAATCCTGTGTTTGATTGACAAGCCTGAGCCCACCATAGGAATTCTTGCTTCAGGCATGGAATAATGGGAATCTGGGTTTCCAAGCTGTGCTTGTGTTGAGACCATAAATTCCTTAGGTACCACTGTAGTTTTCTCATCTGCAGTCTGGCATGAGGAACCAAAATTATGCAGGATGCCATGTAGCCCAAGGCTTGCAGAACTTTTCTTGCTGTCAGATGGTTCTGTTTTGTTAAGGCCAAGAAGTAGAGAGGTAGCTGTTCCTGTTTTTCTACTGTTAGGAATGCCATTTGCCTTGATGTGTCCAACTCTGCACCCAAAAAGGTTATTCTCTGGGATGGTATCAGTCTTGACTTTTTCAAATTGACTGTGTATCCCAGGGCTTGTAGCAGATAAATGACCCTTTGTAAATCTTCTGCTAGCTTGCTTTCGTTGTCCGCTTGTATCAGGCAGTCGTCCAGGTATGGGTAGATTTGGATTCCCTGAAGCCTGCAATGAGCAATTACTGATGCCAGGCATTTCGTGAACACTCTGGGCGCAGTAGATAAGCCAAAGGGCAATGCTGAGAGAATTGATAATGCTCTGATCCTGCAAGAAATCTGAGGTATCTTCTGCAGTTTGGTCGTATGGGGACGTGCAGGTATGCCTCCTTGAGATCTAGAGTCACCAGCCAAGACTCCTTGCCCAGCATGGGAAGAAGCTGCTGTAGGGTCAGCATTTTGAATTTTGGAACAATGAGGAATGTGTTTAAAGCGGACAAGTCGAGAATAGGTCTCCATTTGCCTTCTTTTCTTGGTACCAGGAAGAGTCTGGAGTAAAATCCCTTCCCTTGCTCCATAGATGGTACCTTTTCTACAGCTCTCATCCTTAATAATTGGGATATTTGTTTTAGTGCTTCTGTCTTTTGATTTGGAGGTAGGTTTGGCATTCCTCTCTTCCCTGGTAGAGTATGGAAGTGAAACCTGTAACCTTGGTCTATTATCTGTAAAATCCACTTGTCTCTTGTGATGTAATGCCAGTTTGTCGTAAATAAGGCTAGCTTCCCTCCTAAGGGTGCTTGCAGTTGTTCCCTGGTAGGCGGTGCCAGAGAAAGTCACTGTGAATGACCTGTAGTTGTGGTGGTGGCTGTGTCTGTGGCTGTGCCTCGCTGGTTGTTGCCCTGCCACTGACGTCCTCTGTAAGCACCACTGGATTGGCTTCTGCCTCTTGAATGCCTATTCCTGCCTCTCTGAGTTCTGGAGGAGTCTGGAAAGGACCAATTCTTGGAGGGCCAATTCCTGCTAAACCTTGGAGGTTGGACCTGTAAGAAATATTTTACTGTTTGGACAGATTTTGCCTTCTCTTCCATCTTCTTCAGTACTTGTTGTGCAGGAGAGCCAAACAAATTGATCTTATCCATAGGAGCATCTAATAGTTTTGATTTGACATGGTCTGGTAAGGCCTGTTCTTTTAGCCATGCATGCCTTCTGATGACTGTGCCAGTCATGGCTGATCTAAAGGAAGCCTCCAGTGCATCATAGCCGCATTTTAGGGAATGGTTACTGACTTGTTGAATGTTATGTACCATTTCCTGCACATATTTTTTGTCTACTGTTTCAACTGATGACACTTTTTTGGTTAACTGATCTAGCAAAAATTCTTGATACTGCATCATGTGAAATTGGCAGTTCAAGGCCCTAGCTGAAAGAGTAGCAGAAGTGTAAACTTTTTTACCCCATCTCTCTAAGGATCTGGATTCCCTTTCAGAGGGAGGGTTTTGGCAGAGGTGGCTGCTACAGCCTTAGGTCCTTGGGAGATAGTCTCTGGATCTGCAAGGGGAGCCTTATACAAGTGGTAATGTGTGTCCGGGACCCTGTAGTATCTATCGGGCTTTAACAGGGGCCGGAGGTAGAGAATCAGGAGCAGTACAAGCATCATTAAATGCATCATCTACAACAGAAAGAACTGGAGGTATGGCTAAAGGCCTATGTTGTGGTAAATGCAGAAAAGTTCTAAGCCTTTTTCTGGAATCTGAAAAATCCTGGCCCTGCCACTGAAATTGTTCCCTCATAGCATGCAGGGTTTCCCCAAAGGAAAATTCCTCAGGCGGAGAGGCAGAAGGAATGGACTCTTCACCATCAGAGTCTTCATAAGGGGAGTAAGGGGCCTCTGGAGGGTCTGTATCATTTGAGTCATCAGAGGAATCATCTGTAGACACTGGCTCAGGGGGCTCTGCTCTAGGCCTCTTCTCTGGAGGCGGGTGAGAGGCCCTGTCTGGTTGAGGTTGGGATCCTCGGATTAAAGAAATGAGATCCTCTGCTAAACTTAGCATTTGTGAACTAGAGGTAGGCCTGTGAGAGGGGGGCTTAGCAGGCACAGATTTAGTAGTTTTAGCTGCTTTAGCCCTGGCAAAGGCCTTAATGGACATGGCTGCAGGTGGCCTAGCAGCTCCACGTGCAGGGGTTGAAATATCCAAGGGAATAGTGCCTGATAATTCCTGAGAAACTGTAACAGTAGGTGGGATATCAGAAGCCGATTCCACGAGGGTAGAAGAGGCCTCGGCAGGAGGAATGTTTTCGGCTGAAGGAGGAACCGCTTGCTCGGTTTCAGCCGAAACAGAGACACTCGCGGTTGACTTAACCGTGGTTTCGGCCGAAACCGCGGACCGTGAGTGTCGGTCCTTTTCCTTTCGTTTTTTAGATATTTGCGAAGTCGGAGGATCCGACGGCATAATATAAGCAAAATCGGAGCCGAAAAACTCCTCAGCAAACTCCGACTGACGTCTAAGCGTCCGCCGGTTAAAAGTAGCACAGGCTAGACAAGCTGCGAAGTCGTGGTCTGGGCCTAGACAAGGTAAGCAGTAAGAGTGGAAATCTTTATGAGGTATTTGTTTCCCACAAGTTAAACAGTTATTCACTTTTTCTGACATCGGCT
Source organism: Protopterus annectens (assembly GCF_019279795.1). NCBI lineage: Eukaryota > Metazoa > Chordata > Ceratodontiformes > Protopteridae > Protopterus > Protopterus annectens. The sequence continues at coordinate 1,497,094,843 of NC_056741.1, forward strand.
GAGGCAAGAAAGAGTCCCCAACGGGGTACTTAGCTTTTTAGAAGTCTTCGAAGTAGTTTTCGGTAGTAGTAATCTCTGGTTCTGACCGACCGGCACTTGCGAACAGCTTCTGCTTCGGGTGCCACGCGGCAAGAAAGACTGAGGAAAATGGCGTCGGCTGATGCCTTTATACCCGAATAACTGCAGCTATGACGTCGGGTGAAGTGCGACACCAGCCGAGGCCAGACCCAGACTTTGGAATCCGGCCGACCGAAGGGCTGCCTGACGACAGGACAACCCATTTGTAAGGACTGCAGATGCATCCTTGAAGGACATCCACACTGCAAGGTATGTTTTCCCACTTGTTCTGCTGCATGCAACAAATCTTGCATCCCTTTGAAATCTAGTTGATCTGTTTGAGGGATCATTTTCTGTTTTAACTGAGTAAGCAAGTACTGCTGGTATTTAATCATGTGGAATTGGCAGTTTAATGACCTCATGGCCAAAGTGGCAGAGGTATACACTTTTCTCCCCCATCTTTCTAATGCCCTGGAATCTCTTTCCGCAGGTAGTGGATTCTTAGCAGTAGAGGCCTTAACCCCTATGGGACCCTGGGAAATGGTTTCTGGGTCTGCAGCAGGGCTTTTATATAAAAACTTGAGAGTCAGGGACTCGATAGTATCTGTCTGGTTTAGGTGGTACTGGAGATAAGGAATCTGGATTTAGATTGGATTCAGTATAGACATCATCCAGAATGTCTAAAACAGAAGGAATGGCTAGGGGTCTATGCTGAGGCAAAAGAAGAAACTCACGGAGTCTTTTCTTGGAGTCAGAGTAATCTTGTCCTTCCCAGTGGAAATGCTCTCTCATGGTGTGCAGGGTTTCCCCAAAAGAGATGTCTTCAGGGGGGGAAACAGAGGGAATAGACTCCTCAGCATCTGAGTCTTCATAGAGAGGGAAGGGGTAATCCTGTTCCTCAGTCTGCTGAGGAAATGGATTCCTGGTCAGAAGGAGGTAAATCTTCCTCCAGTCTAGGCCTTTTGTCAGGAGGGGGCTGGGAACCTCTGATAAGGGTAATCGGGTCCTCCACCATTTTGAGCATCTGTTTTTTAGGCATAAGGGCCTGTATGGGAGTCTGTGGACCCGGTTTCTTAACCTTTGGAAGCTTAGCGTATGACTTAACGGAAAGAGTAGTCGGTTTAAAGATGCCTTCTGAAACCGAAGGCCTGTCCATAGTCTCCGGATCGCCGCCAGGGCTGGCGTCCGCGAGTTAAAGAGGAACCGGCTCTAGTGGCCCAGTAGATTCTGACTGAGAGGTAGTAGTATTTTCTAAATCTGTGGTAGTCAGGGGCTGCGTAGGCGCCTCACTGAATACCGAAGATCCGGCGGCAGGCCTAACCGAGACCTCGGTATCTGGCCTAGGTCTAGGCTGCCAGTCTTTGTCCTTGTATTTTTTAAACATAGCGGTAGTCGGAGGTTCCGACGACATAATGTAGTTGAATTTTCTGCCAAAATAATGTCGGGCGGTATCAGCCCGACACTTAATAGTGCGTTTATTGAACCTAGCGCAAAACCGACAACCAGAAACGTCGTGGTCTGGGCCTACGCAAGGAATACAATAAGAATGAAAATCCTTACGAGGTATTTGCTTCCCACAAGAAATACAACTATTAACTTTGTCTGACATCGGTCCGAGGCAAGAAAAGTTTCCCCAACAGGGTACTTAGCTTTATAGAAGACTTCGGCTGAAAATCTGTTCGAAAATCTCAGGAGCTGGCCGATAGGCACTTGCGAACTGCTTCTGATTCGGGCACCGCGCGGCAAGAAAGACTGACAAAAACGGCATTGGCTGCCTCTTTTATACCCCTGCCGCACTGACGTCAGGGAAGAAGCGACAACAACAGACGCCGGACCAAGACTTTGGAATTCAGGCCGACTGCGGGACCGCCTGACGGCAGGATAACCCAAGTGTGATGACTGCAGCAGCATAACACGATGAACATCCTGTTTCTGTGCCTCCGCCCATTGTTTTTTTGGCAGATCTGGACACCCATTTGTCATTGACAGAGTGTGGAAATGGAATCTGTATCCCTGTGATACGATATTTAGTACCCACATGTCCTGGGTTAACTGCCAATTTCAAGCAAAAAGTGCTAATTGTCCCACTATGGGTGCTGCCAAAAGATAAATGCTTGGTGTAGGCAGAGGGAAGTCATTGGGATTGCTTTCTGTAGGTTTGTGTTTTATCTCCTCCAGATTTGGAGGTGGATGCGCTCCATTGCTTTGACCTGTATGAGTCTTGAGCCTAGTACCTGGAACCCTTAGGGTGTCTGGATTTGCCCCTTTGAGCTCTGTCTGACACAGGAAAGGACCACTTTTTAGCAGGCCAGTGTCTACTGAATCTAGGTGGCTGCACTTGTAAAAAAATCTTTAACAGTTTGCACAGACTTTGCTTTGTCTTCCATTTTCTTTAAAATCTCTTCTGCCTTAGTACCAGAGAATCATGCTGTAAAGGTGCATCTAGCAATTTAGCTTTAACATGATCAGGCAAATTTTGTTCCTTTAAACCAGGCATGCCTCCTAATCACAGATCCAGTAACTGCGGCCCTGCAGAAGGCCTCTGAAGAATCAAAACCACATTGCAAAGTATGCTTTCCAACTTGTTCAGCTGCATGCAATAATTCCTGCAATTCCTTATTTTCTGCGCATTCTAAAATCAACATCATTTTCTTTTTCAGAAATCCCATAACATGTTGGTACTTAAGCATATGAAATTGACAGTTTTAAGGCCTTGATTGCCAAGGTTGCAGATGTATACACCTTTTTTCCCCATCTGTCCCAGTGCCCTTGAATCTCTGTCAGAAGGGGTAGGGTTTTTTGCTGTTGAGGCCTTAACAGCCTTTGTACCCTGTGAAATAGTTTCAAGATCAGCAGCAGGGTTTCTAAATAAATATTTATGAGTCAGGGACCCTGTAATACCGGTCAGGCTTACCGGGAGCCGGAGGTAAGGAGTCAGGGGTCAGGCTTGACTCCGAAAACACATCATCCACAATGTCTAAAACAGGGGGAATGGCTAAATGCTTGTGCTCAAGGAGAAGGAAATCCCTGGGCCTCTTTTTTGATTCTGAGAAGTCTTGACTCTCCCAGTGAAAATGTTCCCTCAAAGCATGCAAGGTTTCTCCAAATGAATAATCCTCAGGAGGAGATGCAGATGGAATAGACTCCTCAGCATCAGAATACTCAGTGAGGTAAAGAGAATTACTGATCAGAAGAGGAATCAGAAAAAATAAAAACCTGACCTGAAGATTCATAGTCAGTGTCTTGCCTTGGCCTCATCTGGAGGGGGATGGGTACCCCTGATTAAGGTAATAAGGTCTTCAGCCATTTTGATGATCTGTTTTTTAGGCACAGAGGCCTGTGCACGTGGCTCAGGCATCAGTTTTTAGATGTCCTTCAAGGATGCATCTGCAGTCATAACATATGGGTTGTCCTGCCTCAGGCAGCCCTTCGGTCGGCTGGATTCCAAAGTCTGGGTCTGGCCTCGGCTGATGTCGCACTTTCCCCGACGTCAGAGCGCCAGGGGTATAAAAGCATCAGCCAACGCCATTTTCCTCAGTCTTTCTTGCCGCGCGGTGCCCGAAGCAGAAGCGGTTCGCAAGTGCCGGTCGGTCAGATCCAGTGAATTCAGCTACCGAAGACTTCGAAAAAGCTAACTACCCCGTTGGGGACTCTTTCTTGCCTCAGCCGATGTCAGACAAAATTAATAATTGTTTAACTTGTGGGAAACAAATACCTCATAAGGATTTCCATTCCTTCTGCCTTCCTTGCTTAGGCCCAGACCACGACGTATCGGCCTGTTCAGCCTGTGCTTCCTTCAACCGACGAACTCTTAGACGTCGGTCGGAGTTTGCAGAGGAGTTTTTTTGGGGCCAATTTTGCATATAAAATGCCGTCGGAGACTCCGACTTCGCATTTAGTGAGAAAACGGAAGGACAAGGACCGACACTCGTGGCCCGCGGTTTCAGCTGAAACCACGGTAAAGCCCGCCGAGAGTGCCTCGGTTTCGGCCGAAACAGAGTCCTCGGAGATTCCTACTACCGAAACCATTCAACCGACCACCGCGGCCCGGGAGGCCCCGGCTGAGTCGGCTACCGAAATACCTATCGAATCCAGTGTCCTTGAAATGTCCGACACTATACCTTTGGACATTTCTACTCCTGCACGTGGGGCAGCCAGGCCCCCTGCTTCCATATCCATTAAGGCCTTCTCTAGGGCTAAAGCTGCTAAACTTTCCAAAGCTTTGCCTCCCAAGCCTTCCTCCCTGAGGCCTACCTCTAGTTCACAGATCCTCAGCCTTGCAGAGGACCTAATTTCTTTAATTAGGGGTTCACAACCTCACCCAGACAGGGCCTCTCAACCTCCACCAGACAAAAGGCCCAGGACTGATCCCTCTGACCCACACTCTTCGGAAGAGTCCACGGATGGCTCTGAGTTGTCAGACCACCAGGAGGAGGCTTATTCGCCCTATGAGGATTCTGATGCTGAAGAATCTATTCCTTCGGCCTCCCCTCCTGAAGAGTTTTCCTTTGGTGAGACTCTACACTCCATGAGAGAGCATTTTCAATGGCAAGGCCAGGAATTCTCTGATTCTAGAAAAAGATTAAGGACCTTTTTACATCTGCCTCAACATAGGCCCTTAGCTATTCCTCCTGTTCTGAATGTAATTGATGATGTGTACAATGATGTCAGTACAGCACCTGATACTCTCCCTCCGGCCCCTGCCAAACCTGATAGATACTACAGGGTCCCGGATTCCCATTACGATCTGTTTAAAGCACATTCTGCAGACCCAGAAACTATTTCTCAGGGCCCTAAAGGGATTGCAGCCGCCACAGCCCAAAATCCTCTACCCTCTGATAGAGAGTCTAGAGCTTTAGAGAGATGGGGAAAGAAGGTATATACTTCTGCAACTCAATTTCATATGATACAGTACCAAGAGTATTTATTAGATGAACTGAATAAGAAACTTTCTTCTCCTGAACCCCATGACCGTAAATCCCTTCAGGATTTGGTACACAATTCACAACAGGTTAGTAATCATTTCTTAAAATGTGGCTATGATGCACTGGAGGCTTCATTTAGATCAGCTATGACTGGAGCCGTTATTCGCAGACATGCCTGGCTGAAGGAACAATCTTTGCCAGACCATGTTAAAGCTAAACTCCTGGATGCTCCTATGTAGAAACAAAATTTATTTGGCTCCCCTGCTCAGATGATCTTAAAAAAGGTTGAAGAAAAGGCAAAATCTGTGCAAACAGTTAAAGATTTCTTGCAAGTACAACCACCGAGATTCAGCAGAAACTGGCCTACTAAGAATTGGTCCTTTCCAGACTCGGACAGAGCCCAGAGGGGCAGGAACAGGCGCCCTAGAGGCAGAGGTCAATCGAAGGGCTCCTACAGAGGCCGTCAGTGGCAGCCTGCCAACCAGAGGAGTAGTGCAACAACAACAACGACGACGACGGCGACAACAACAACAACAACTACTACACCAGGACAGGCTCAATGACTTAACTCTGATTCCGCCTACCAGGGATCAAATGGAAGCACCCTTAGGCGGAAAGATGGCTTTATTCTCAAAAAACTGGCATTATATTACAAGGGACACATGGACACTGCAAATAATAGACAAAGGATACAGGTTCCACTTCCACACTTTGCCAAGAAGAAACGGAATGCCAAACCTGCCACCAAATCAGAGGGCAGAGGCTTTAAGACAGATCAACAATTTGCTTCAGATGAAAGCTATAGAAAAGGTACCATGTTCAGAACAAGGCCAAGGATTTTACTCCAGACTATTCCTTGTACCAAGAAAAGAAAATCAATGGAGGCCTATTCTCGACCTGTCCGCACTGAATACTTATCTCATTGTGCCAAAATTCAAGATGCTGACCCTACAGCAGCTTCTTCCCATGTTGGGCAAGGAGTCTTGGCTGGTGACTCTAGATCTCAAGGAGGCATACCTGCACATCCCTATTCGACCAAGTTGCAGAAGACACCTCAGATTTCTTGCAGGATCAGAGCATTATCAATTCTCAGCATTGCCCTTTGGCTTATCTACTGCGCCCAGAGTTTTCACGAAATGCCTGGCATCAGTAATTGCACATTGCAGACTACAGGGAATTCAAATCTACCCATACCTGGACGACTGCCTAATACAAGCGGACAACAAGGGAAATTTGATAAAGGACTTGGCCTATGCCATCCACCTGCTACAGGCCTTGGGATACACAGTCAACATCCAAAAGTCAAAACTAGTACCATCCCAAAGGATAACCTTTTTGGGGACAGATCTGGACACAACCACCCAAATGGCCTTTCTCACAGAAGAAAAACAAAAACAACTTCCAGATTACTTCATGATTCTGACAAGACAAACTCAGCTTACTGCAAGGAAAATCCTGCAGGCCCTGGGTTACATGGCATCCTGCATAATTCTGATACCTCACGCCAGGCTGCATATGAGGAAATTACAGTGGTACCTAAGGAGTGTATGGTCTCAACACAGTCACAGTTTAGAAACCTTGATACCAATCATTCCATGCCTTCAAAAGGAATTTCTGTGGTGGGCTCGGGCCTGCCAGGCCAACAGAGGGTTGCCTTTCAACAAACCAAAAACAAGGCAGACCATCACCACGGACGCTTCACACCGAGGATGGGGAGCACACATGGAGGGCAAATGTATACAAGGCCTATGGCCTCAAGCGCAGCTAAGCATGCACATAAACCAAAAGGAAATGCTGGCAGTGATGCATGCAATCGAGGCTTTCAAACCCTTCCCCCAACAAGGCCACCTGTTAATAAGGACAGACAACACCACGGTCATGTGGTACATAAACAAGCAGGGAGGCACACACTCCTACCCTCTTTGCCGGCTGGCTATGAATCTATGGGAACTATGCCTGAAGCTCAATATCAAACTACAGTCGCAATTCGTGCCAGGGAAAGGGAATACACTGGCAGACAGCTTAAGCAGAACTACCATGGATGCACACGAATGGATGCTGCACCCAGACATCTTCCAACTCATAGCAAAGACATGGGGAATGCCGGAGATAGATCTGTTCGCCTCCCCACTCAACCATCAACTGAAGGCATTCTGCTCAAGGGCATACCACCCACAAGCTTGGAGGGTGGACTCTCTCTCTTTCAGCTGGAAAGCCCTAAAAGTATATGCCTTCCCACCTCTCCCATTGATGTACAAGGTTCTACTGAAGATCAGGGAGGAACAGCCAAGAGTGATACTGATAGCTCCAGACTGGCCAAGGCAACACTGGTATCCATTATTGAGAAGCATGACTCAGGCAAAACCATGGCCTCTCCTGACGCAGAACAATTTCAAGACCATGCATCCCAACTTGAAAACATTGCAGCTAAATGTCTGGAAAATTCCTTAAATCCCAATCAAACTGTTTTATCACAGAGGGTGAAGGACATTATCTTGGGGGCTCGCAGGCCTTCCACAAGGAAGACATACTCAGCTAAATGGAAGAGATTTCTCATTTAGAGCACATCAAAAGGCTCAGATGTCACAGTGGCAAGCATGACGCATATCCTGGAATACTTAGCAGAATTGTTCCACAATGGCCTGTCCTATTCCTCCATTAAGATCCATGCTTCAGCAATTTCGGCAGAATACAATGTGGATCCACCTATCTTCTCACACCCTCTCCTCAGACAATTTCTGAGAGGGATCAAAAATATTAAACCGCCAAGAAGACCGCCTCTACCTACTTGGGATCTCAACTTTGTGCTGGAGAAACTGACACTTCCTCCTTTTGAGCCAGCAGCATCAGCAGCATCAGCGGATATACAGTTTATGTCTTGGAAAACTGCATTCCTTCTGGCAATAACTTCAGCAAGAAGAGTATCTGAGTTACAAGCATTAATGGCAGTGCAGCCATTTCTTATTTTCCATCAGGACAGAGTTTCACTAAGAACCAATCCTACCTTTATGCCAAAGGTGGTATCTAGGGTATCCTTGAACCAAGCTATTCATTTGCCTACGTTCTTCCCAAAGCCACAGAATAGAGGGGAAAAACTTCTGCACATCCTGGATATACACAGACAACTACGCTACTACTTGGACAGAACAAAAACTAGCAGAAAAACTGACCAACTATTTGTAGCATATGCTACTGGAGTGCAGGGAAAAGCAATTTCCAAACAGACAATTTCAAAATGGATAGGAAATTGCATTTGATTTTGCTACTCCTTTCATGGAAAGACAGTTCCTGAAAATATCAGGCCTCATTCCACAAGGGCCACGGCCACCACTACAGCCTTCCTACGAGGGGTGGCTACCAAGGACATTTTAGAAGCTGCTACTTGGAGCTCCATGCATACATTTGCCAAGCATTACAATCTACCTTTATACTCCAGATCAGGTTTTGCTACTGCAGTCCTGCAAGGGATCTTAACTACACCATCCTTTTCTTAGTACCACCTCCCCCAGATTGGCTATGGTATTCTATCCATATGTTATGACTGCAGATGCATCCTTGAAGGACATAGTACAGTTTTGTACCTACCATAAATGTAGATGTCTGATAGGTATGCATCTGCAGTCAGGTTTACCCTCCCTCCTACCCCTCTGTGGTATTCCTAGGGTACTTACCCCTCTTTTAGCTAGCTGGGGGAATCTACTATGGTGTATTTGTTTGTTTATACATGTATATAAATTTGCAAATGTTTGGAACTTTCTGCATTTATCCAAATTTAGCCTTCCTAGAGGGCACCTGGCATCTGGGGCAAGAAAAACTGAGGAAAATGGCGTCGGCTGATGCTTTTATACCCCTGGCGCTCTGACATCGGGGAAAGTGTGACATCAGCCGAGGCCAGACCTAGACTTTGGAATCCGGCCGACCGAAGGGCTGCCGGAGGCAGGACAACACATATGTTATGACTGCAGATGCATACCTATCGGACATCTACATTTATGGTAGGTACAAAAAGTACAGTTTTGTACCTACCATAAATGTAAATGTCCGATAGATATGCAACTGCAGTCATAACATATGGGTTGTCCTGCCTCAGGCAGCCCTCGGTCGGCCGGATTCCAAAGTCTGGGTCCGACGTCGGCTGATGTCGCATTTCTCTCCGACGTCAGAGTGGCTGGAGTATATAAGCATCAGCCGTCGCCATTTTCTTCAGTGTTTCTTGCCCCAGATGCCAGGTGCCCTCCAAGGAAGGCTGTAATCAAATTGGAAGACAAAAACAGGATTCCAGACAAATAAGCAAGCAATAAACAGATACACCACAACAGATATCCCCAGCTAAGAGAAACAGGGATAGGAGTGGACCCAAGGCAGAGAGGGGTATGGAGGGAGGGAAAATCCGACTGCAGTTGCATATCTACCGGACATCTACATTTATGGTAGGTACAAAACTGTACTATGTCCTTCAAGAATGCAACTGCAGTCATAACATATGGGTAGAATACCATAGCTTAGCTGGGGGAGGAGGAATGCTCTAGGAAAGAGATGGTGTGGCAATCAAACCCTGCAGGACTGCCAAAGCAAAGCCTGCGCTGGATCTGGAGTATAGAGGGAGATTGTAGTGTTTGGAGAATGTATGCACGGAGCTCCATGTAGCAGCTTCTAGAATGCCCTTTGTAGGCACCCCCTCTTAAGAATGCTGTAGAGGTGGCTGTAGCTCTGGTGGAGTGTGGTCTGACATTGGCTGGAACATTCTTCCCATGGAAGGAATAACAAAATCTGATGCAATGTCCAATCCATTTTGAAATAGTCTGTTTGGAAATTGCTTTTCCTTGTACTCCAGGGGCGTAAGCTACAAAAAGTTGATCAGACTTCCTACTGGTCTTGGTTCTGTCCAGGTAGTAGCGAAGTTGTCTGTGAATGTCCAAGGTATGTAACAGTCTTTCCCCTTTGTTCTCAGGATTGGGGAAGAAAGCAGGCAGATGAATAGCTTGATTTAAAGAAACCCTAGATACCACCTTTGGCATAAAAGTAGGGTTGGTTCTTAAGGAGACCCTGTCTCTGTGAAAGATTATGAACGGTGGTATTGCCATTAGGGCCTGTAGTTCCGAAACCCTTCTTGCTGAGGTAATTGCCAACAGGAAAGCTGTCTTCCATGAGAGAAATTGTAAGTCCACTGAAGCTGCTGACTCAAACTGAGGTAGAGTCAGTTTTTCTAGGACAAAGTTGAGGTCCCAAGCTGGCACTGGAGCCTTTCTTGGTGGCTTAATGTTCTTGATTCCCCTGAGGAATTGCCTTAGCAAAGGATGTGAAAACACAGGCGGATCGGTATTATATCTAGCTGAAATAGCTGAAGCATGTATCTTTATGGAAGAATATGAGAGTCCATTCTGTAGCATATCTGCCAAGTATTCCAGGATGAGTGGGATGTTCAATAATGATGCATCATGTCCCTTGCTGGTATTCCAAATGCTGAATCTCTTCCATTTTGCTAAAGTAAACCTTTCTGGTGGATGGTCTTTGAGCTTCTGTTAATATCCGCTGAACTTCCTTGGAGAGAGATAGATTGAGGTTATTCATGGGATCTCCCAGGCTGTTAGCTGCAGTGTCTGAAGGTTTGGATGCACTGTTTTGAAGTTGTGTTGAGTCAAAAGTAGGGGCCATTGTGGAAGGGCCCACTTCTTGTTGTGACATATGCTCCATAGTAGTGGGTACCAGTGTTGTCTTGGCCAGTCTGGAGCTATTAGGATCCCCTTGGGTCTCTCTGCTTTGATCTTTAGTAATACTGTGGTCATCAGTGGCAGAGGTGGGAATGCATAGATTTTTAGGAAGGTCCGGTTGAATGAAAGAGCATCTATTTTCCAAGCTTGTGGATGGTATGTCCTTGAACAGAATTTTTGTAAATGATGGTTGAGGTGAGAGGCAAATAGGTCTACTTCTGGCCTGCCCCATGTCGAGGTGAGTTGTGTGAAGATCTTCGGATGTAACCTCCACTCGTGTGGATCTATGAAATTCCTGCTTAGGCTGTCCGCCAGCACATTGTCTTTGCCTGGAACAAACTGGGATTGTAACTGTATGTTTAGGCTCAGTGATTTTTCCCAAAGATTCATTGTCAGTCTGCAAAGGGGGTAAGAATAGGTGCCCCCTTGCTTGTTTATATACCACATCACAGTGGTGTTGTCTGTCCGTATCAATAAATGGCCTTGCTGAAGTTGTCGTCGAAAAGCCTCGATGGCATGCATTACTGCCAGCATTTCCTTTTGGTTTATATGCAGATGTGTTTCCTTTGGAGACCATTGTCCTTGTATACATCTGCCTTCCATGGGCGCCCCCCATCCAAGGTCTGAGGCGTCTGTGGTCATGGTCTGTGTTATCTGAGGTTTTTTGAATGACATACCTGTGTTTGCCTGGCTTACCGAGGCCCACCATAGGAATTCCTTTTGTAGGCATGGAATGAGCGGTATGGTTGCCTCTAAGTTGTTGCTGTGCTGAGACCATAGGCTTTTTAGGTACCACTGAAGCTTTCTCATGTGTAGTCTTGCTAATGGAACCAGGAGAATGCAGGATGCCATGTAACCCAGGGCCTGTAGGAATCTCCTTGCAGTCATCTGGGTGAGTTTTGCCAAACCTTTGAAATATTGAGTTAACTTCTCTTGCTTCAGGTAAGCCATTTGAGAGGCTGTGTCTAGATTGGCTCCTAAGAAGGTTATTTGCTGGGATGGTTGAAGTCTTGACTTTTGGAAGTTGACTGTGTATCCCAGAGCCTGAAGTAATTGTATGACATAGTTCAAGTTTTTTGTCAACATCAATTTGTCGTCCGCTTGTATGAGGCAGTCGTCCAGGTACGGGTAAATTTGGATCCCCTGGAGTCTGCAATGAGCAATTACTGAAGCCAGGCATTTTGTGAATACTCTGGGCGCAGTAGATAAGCCAAATGGCAATGCTGAGAATTGATAATGCTCTGGCCCTGCAAGAAATCTGAGGAATCTTCTGCAGCTGTGTCTGATAGGGACATGCAGGTATGCCTCCTTGAGGTCCAGAGTAACCAGCCAAGACCCCTTGCCCAGCATGGGAAGGAGTTGCTGTAGAGTCAGCATTTTGAACTTTGGTACTATGAGAAAAGTGTTTAATGCTGACAAATCCAGTATTGGTCTCCATTGAGTTTCTTTTCTTGGAACAAGGAACGTCTTGAGTAAAACCCCTGGCCTTGTTCTTGTTGTGGAACTCTTTCTATTGCTTTGATCTGAGCAAACAGAGAAATTTGCTTGATAGCCTCTGCCCTCTGGTTTTGTGGTAGGTTTGGCATGCCTTGTTTTCTTGGTAAGGTATGAAAATGGAACCTGCAACCTTGATCTATAATGTCCAAAATCCATTTGTCCTTTGTCAATCTGTGCCAATTGTCTGAAAACAGAGATAATTTTCCACCCAAGGGAGCTTCTATTTGCTCCTTGGTCAGCGGACGTAGAGGAAAGTCATTGAGATTGTGCCTGTGGGGCAGGGGAGACCCCTGTGTCACTTCTTTGGTTTGCTGGCTGCCATTGTCGTCCCCTGTAAGGACCTCTGTATTGTCCTCTTCCTCGGCCACGCCTGTTTTGTCCCTTTGAAATTTTTCAGGATTAGGAAAGGACCAGTTTTTTGAAGGCCAATTCCTGCTGAATCTGGGGGGCTGAACCTGGAGGAAATCTTTGACCGTCTGAACTGATTTTGCTTTTTCCTCGATGGACTTTAACACATCTTTAGCATTAGCACCAAAAAGCTTGTTCTTTTCCAAGGGTGCATCCAGAAGTTTTGCCTTAACATGATCTGGTAGAGGTTGTTCTTTTAACCATGCATGTCTACGAATGACTGTACTCGTCAGAGCTGCCCTGCATGAAGCTTCCAATGCATCATATCCACACTGCAGAAAGTGATTGCTGACTTGCTGAGAATTATGTACAGCTTCCTGCAAAGACTTCCTGTCTAAAGGATCAGGAGAGGCCAATGTTTTCTGTAAATCATCTAACAGGTAATCCTGATATTGTAACATATGAAAGAGGCAATTCAGAGCTCTCATAGATAAAGTAGTGGAGGTGTAGACCTTTTTCCCCCATCTCTCTAATGACCTAGCTTCCCTGTTGGAAGGCAAGGGATTTTTAGAGGTGGAAGCTGAAACACCTTTAGGTCCCTGAGAAATGGTTTCTAAATCAACAGCATGGGCCCTGAATAAATGGGAATGTGATTCAGGGACCCTGTAATATCTGTCTGGCTTGGCTGGAGCAGGAGGAAGAGAATCAGGGGTAACACTGGAGTCAGAATATAGATCATCCAAAACATCAAGCACAGGAGGAATAGCTAAGGGCCTGTGCTGGGGCTTTTTAAGGAAGGTTCGAAGGCGCTTTCTGGAATCAGAATATTCCTGGCCTTGCCACTTGAAATGTTCCCTCATGGTATGCAGAACTTCCCCAAAAGAAATATCCTCAGGAGGGGAGGCCGAGGGGATGGAATCCTCTGCATCCGAGTCCTCATAGGTCTGGAAGAGCTCTTCCTGGCCATCGGAGTGGACAGAGTCCTCAGAATCTTCATCTGAAGGGATAGGGTCAGAGGGTTCAACCCGGGGCCTCTTATCAGGAGGAGACTGGGATCCTCTCTCAGGATGGGCCTGTGAACCTCTAATCATGGAAATTAAGTCTGCGGCCATAGTCATGATTTGTGTCTCAGGAGTAGGCTGAGGTAAGGCTTTAGCAGCAAGGTGCTTGGTCTTGCTGGCTGCCTTAGCACGAGTGTAGGCCTTAATAGACATGGCCATAGGAGGCCTAGCAGCTCCACGTGCAGGAGTGACCTTATCTACAGTAATGGTCTCGGGCATTTCCTCGGTTTCAGTATCCGGAGGAAAATCTATAACTGGCGGAGTGGTATCCGGTATCGGAGTCGTCGGTAATGCGGTGTCTTTGGTTCGGAGCGGTGGAATAACCGTCTCAGGGGGAACCGGAGCACTCGCGGTAGGTTTTGGCGTGGAGTCGGTGGTAGATGTGGGCCGAGGATGTCTGTCCTGGTCTTTTCGTTTCTTGGGAGTTTGCGATGTCGGAAGTTCCGACGGCATTGTATAAGCAAATTTTTCACCGAAAAAGTCTTCAGCGAACTCCGCCCAGTGTATTTGTTTACCACAAGACAGACAATTGTTAACTTTTTCAGTAATTTCTGACATCAGCTGAGGCAAGAAAAGGTCCCCAACGGGGTACTTAGCTTTTTTGATGACTTCGGATTCGAAGAATACAGGAGCTGACCGACCGGCACTTGCGAACTGCTTCTGCTTCGGGCACCGCGCGGCAAGAAAGACTGAAGAAAATGGCGTCGGCTGATGCTTATATACTCCAGCCGCTCTGATGTCGGAGAGAAATGCGACATCAGCCGAAGTCGGACCCAGACTTTGGAATCCTGCCGACCGAGGGCTGCCTGAGGCAGGACAACCCATATGTTATGACTGCAGTTGCATTCTTGAAGGACATCTGTACTTTTTAGAAGGTGTCTTTGCCTTTGGTTTTGCAGCTTTCGTCGGTTTGATATAAAAATGTTGAGGTCTGAATACACCCTCAGAAGTCGGTGCCTGCTCAACGGCTCCACACCCATCCGAGGGAGATGCATCAGTCGGTCCAATACCTTGCATCTCTGGCGGCATGCCGGACTCCACATGGGTGTCAGTAGAGGCCTGCAACTCAAAGGTAGCGGGCATAAGCGGCTGCGAAAGCACCTCACTGAGTACCGGCGACCGGCTTAGGAGAAGAGTTGTCGTCTGTTTTGGATCTAGACTGCCTTTCTCTGTCCTTTTCTTTACGCTTTTTATGTACTCCGATAGTCGGATTGCTATCTGACGACATTTCTGGGTAGTTAAATCTGTTTCCAAAATACTCTGATGCAAAAATACAGAAGCTTAATAGTGTGTTGGTTAAATCTAGCACAAAACCGACAGCCAGGCACGTTGTGATCAGGGCCTAGGCAAGGAATACAGTATAAATGGAAATCCTTATGAGGTATTTGCTTCCCACAAGTAATACAATTATTAACTTTTTCTGACATTGGTAAAAAGCAAAAAAAAAAGTTTCCCCAACGGGGTACTTAGCTTTAGTGAAGACTTTGGTACTGAAACTTAAACTCGAATATTTCAGTAGTCGGCCAACCGGCACTTGCAAAATGCTTCTGCTTCGGGCACCGCGCGGCAAGAAAGACTAACGAAAATGGCATCGGCTGCATGCTTTATACCCCTGACGACCTGACGTCATGGAAGAGAAGACAGCAACCGACTGAGGGCAACCTGCCAGCAGATTACCCAAATGTAATGACTGCAACAGTGAAACACGAAGAACATCTTTTGTTTTAATAGTTCCAAAGTGTGCTGTTGATATTTTAACATGTGGAACTGGCAGTCGAGTAGTCTGACAGCTGAGGTTGCAGAGGTGTATACTTTTTTTCTATCCAATCTGTCCAGAGCTCTGGAGTCCTTGTCAGAAGGAATAGGATTCTTTGCAGAACTAGCCTTAGCTCCTTCTGGTCCCTATGTAATGGCCTCCGGATCTGCAGCAGGATTTGTGTACAGGTATTTGTGAGAATCCGGTACTCTAATATCGGTCAGGTTTTCTGGGAGCAGGCAGGAGCGCATCAGTAGTTAAGCTGGATTCATGGAAGACATCATCAACCACCTCTAAGATTGGAGAGATGGCCAAGGGTGTGTGCTGCGGCAGGTCTAGGAAATCTCTTAAATCTTTTCTTAAACTGAGAGAAGTCCTGGGATTCCCAGTGGAAATGTTCCTGAGGGTGTGAAGGGTTTCCTCAAAGTAAAGAGCTTCTGTAGGGGAGGCAGAAGGAATGGATTCCTCTGCATATGAATCCTCATAAGCAATCAGAGGTTGTTCCTCTTCAAAATTTGAATAATCAGACTCCTCAGAATCCTGTTCTGTCAATATTTACGGAGAAAGGTCTCTCTTCCTTTTAGAAGGTGTGGCCTGACTACCCCTGATAAGGGTGATAAGGTCCTCTGCCATTTTAAGCATTTGAGCTTGGGGTGGTGGAGCAGGAGTAAAATGGTGGCTAGAGGTAGTTTTCCTAGGAGTGTCCTTGCCTCTGGGTCTAAGAGTATCGGTGGTCGGAGAAGACGTCTGTTTTTTTCTAGTTTCGGTAGTGTGAAAAACCTCCTCAGAAGCCAGTGCCTGCTTCGCGGCTCCGATCCCAACCAATGCAGCGACAACCAAAGGCTCAGAAGACTAAGATGAAATGTGCAAAGGTATCAAATCGGGCATCAGGGGCTGCGAAGGTGCCTCATTGAATTCCGGAGAATTGACTACCTGCTTAGTGGTAGAGTCGTCAGAAGGCTTAGCCTTGTGTGGTCGTCTCTATCTTTATCCTAAAGTTTTTTTTGGAACGTCTATGGATTGTTGGCTGATGGACACCATTTCAGAATGCGAAGACAGAAAACAAAAATACCTGGCTACAATAAGAGCTCTACGACGAATGGTTGTCATGTTAAAGAGGGCACAGAAACGGCAACAGGGGATGGTGTGGGTTGGACCTAAATAAGTGACACAGTATGAATTGCTTTCCACAGGCAAGACAATTGTTAACTTTTTCAGACATGGGTTAGTGCAAGAAAAAAGGATCCCCAATGGGGTACTTAGCTTTAGAAGTTGTCAGCTGTAATTCAAACTTTAGTAGCGGCCGACTGGCACAATTACGAACTGCTTCTGCTACAGGCTCCACATCAAGAAAGACTGGTGTAATGGTGACGGCTGCCTTCCTTTATAGCACTGACGACCGGATGTCAGGCAGCAAGCGACGCAGAAAAACACCGACTCTGGTATTCAGGCCGACTGAGGGCTACCACAGCAGGGATAACCCACAGGTGATGACTGCAATAGTGAAACACGAAGAACATCCCCAGGAGGTGACCAGCACATCCAGGAAAGGAAAAGACTAAGGGGGAAGGAGAGAGGGACTGAATACTGCAGCAGTGAAATCAAGGACATCTACTATTACGGTAAGATTTTACACAACTGTACTATGTCCTTAAATTCACTGCTGTGGAATTTTTTACATGTGGGAGAATGCCAAAGCTTAAGAGACTTCAGAGGAGGAATGAGCCATAGAGCCTTCTATGAAACCTTGAAGAATGGCCCTGGCAAAAGTAGCTCTAGAAATACTATCTAACTTGTAATGCTAGGTGGAAGTAGGCACAGAAGTCCAGGTAGCCACTTCTAAAATAGTAGCATCCAACCCCTTGAAAATAGGCACCCGAAGAAGCAACAACTCTAGCAAAATGAGCCTTTACTGAAGGAAGGCTCTTGCCATGAAAAGTGTAACAAAGGAAATAACCTTTGAAATCCAAGAAGAAACAGCTTGGATACAGCTAATACTAGGGATCTAGGATGAAAGGAAACAAAGGATCAGATTTTCTAATAGACTCAGTCTTATCCAAATATGTGATGTGTATATGCACATCCAAGGTATGTAGCACCCTCTCACTGGAAGACTACGGGGAAGGGAAAAAAGGTAGGCAAATTAATAGACTGATTTAGTGACAACTCATTAACCACCTTGGGCATAAAGGAAGGATTAGTGTGTAATGACACCCTGTCCTTATGAAACTTCAGGAAAGGAGGGCAAGCCATAAAGGTTTGCAGTTCAGATACTAGTCTGACAGAAGTACTGACTAGCAAACAACAGTGTTCCATAAATAATGTTGCAAGGAAACAGAGGCAACAGGCTCAAAAGGAGCTACAGTCAACTTCTCCAAGACAAAATTAAGATCCCAGAAAGGAGTTATAGGCTTCCTGCATATCTGGATACGAAGGACTACTTTCAGAAATTGTTTAGCTTCAAATCTAGAAGACAAAGAAAAGATAAAGGCAGACTAGCAGAAAAAGCTGATAAGTGCGCCTTAATAGAAAAATAGGCTAAACCTGTATTGAGCAACTTGCACAAATAAGAGAACCAATGGGACATCCCACAGTAAGTGGATCCAGGTTATGAGAAAGATACCAAATAGAAAACCTCTTCCTTTGCACAAGTAGGATTTCCTAGTAGTGGGTTTTCTGGGTTTCTGCAAAACCCTCAGCACATCCTCAGAGAAAAGGTGTCTGTGAGGAATCAAAATCCTATCATCCACTGTGTCAGTTGTAGAGTAGATGGGTGGGGGATGGATGAGATCACTTGTCTTGAATGAGTGGGTCCACTGTCAGGTAACTTGTGATGACTGTCCTTGGCTAGATGCAGCAGAGGAGGGAATCCGTGCTGTCTCAGCCAAAAGGGCAGCGTCACCAACAAGACTTTTGGAGTGTCCTGTTGAATTCTGCACAGGACTTTTGTAGTGACAGCAAAGGGAAGGAAAGCACAGAGAAACATCCCCGTCCATGAAAAGGAAAGGGAGTCCACCTTACACACCAGAGGGCCTAAGGAACTCCATTAGGCACCTCGGAAATGAACAGCAGTGTTCTCCCTCAACATTTGAGACACACATCTGCACAGCCTCAGCAGACGTGCTGGCAGTCTGTTCCTTGCTGGCCTTTAAAACAGTTGCAGCAGAAGGATCCGTGGGTGGGCCTCCAAGTTCTCAATTACCTTGGGAGGAATGCCCGGAGGCTGGACAGCAGAAGATTCTGATTTTAATTTTTGCACCTACTCCGTTAACAGTTGACCCTTAAAGCAAGAAGTTCCTGCAACCGTTTCTCTCGCGAGAAGCTTAAGGTGTTGGTTCTTGAGCTACAATGAAAGGGAAGACCACCTACTGTGGAGACTCTTGGGAACAAAAGCCTGACAAACTTAAGAGGACTTATGGCTGTGAGAGGCTTCCAAGAAAAAAGACGCTTATCATGAAAATTCTTATGGGGAATATTCTCCCACACTGGCATTTACACTTTTTGGATGTCATTAACCCTCAGAGTAACCAAAAAAACGAAGCAAAACAAAACTCCTATAAGGTACTTATATGAAAAGGCTTGGTACCAGCAAGAGGACATAGATGAAAATGAAGAATGAACAATGCATTCAAAACTGACTGAAACAATGCATACGCTCAGACCAACAATTTGGAGTGGCAGCAAACAAGTTCTGAGGAAGGCATGTCCGGATGTCACTTTTACTCCCCATGCAACGCGGAAACCATACATCGGACATCCAGTGTGCCATAAAACTTTTAGAGTCTTTGGTATACTGACCTTACATAGTGCTTTCAAAGCAAGGAACACCACATGTAAATAATGCAGCAGTGAAGCTAAGGACATCTTGACAGGTGTGTGTGTGTGTGTGTGTGGGGGGGGGGGGGAGTCTGCAAATATAACAATCATACAAACATGGAAATATGTGGATGTCTTGAAGTCTGCAAAAAGTAATTACGGGTGCCAGAAACCTAAGCAAATACCTTTGCAGCAGCAGATAGTCCGAGGGTTAAATAGAGAACACGTACTGTGAGACTGATACAGAAAATCTTAAAACATCTGAAATGTTCGCCAATGCTAATGATGGTAGGCATAGTTTCTGTCTGGCTTTACCCTGAATGAAAGGGGATACGACAGAATATGATTCGAAGGGATAATGTTTTGAACTTTGAGATCTTGACAAAAATAGTTCTAAAGAAAGATTAGTTGTGTAAAGTCTTAACATAACCACAGATGTCCTTCTCTTACATGCTGCAGTATTCTCACATGTGGGATCCTCTGCCTCAGGATACCCAAACGCCCGGGCTCATATACAAAAGCTTAGCCTGGCTGCTGTAAGGTGCATGGGATATAACACGCTGGGACCATAAAACATGGGCCACAAATGTGACGTCAGCACACAGAGACCTCAGAACTGAATGCCCAGTCAGACAATAGTCTAAGGGCAGCTGAAAAGATGCTATCCAGAAAGGGAAAAGGTCCAATAGGGGATAGGAGGGAGGGAAAGGATAATGTAACATGGAAGAGAAGGATATCTATGATTATGACAAGATTTTACACAACTAATCTAGGTCCTTCTATTCTCATGCTGCAGTATTCTCACATGTGGGAGAGTACCAAAGCTCAGACATATATATATGGGTGCAAGAAAAAGTAGGAGTCTCCAAGAATCCACGAAAGATAGCTTTAGCTGTAATCCTGCCCTGGCAATGGAGAGGTTATCCAATTCAGTGTCTAGTGAAAGTGTGGACAGAGGACCATGTAGCTACCTCTAGATGGTGGCTGTATCTAGGCCTTTCAGGAAGGCCCCTGAGAAGGCCAAAGCCCTGGGCTCTCACTGTGTGGGGTAACTTTTTACCATGGAAGGAGTAGTAGAAGGATATAGTTTTGGTGATCCAGGAGGATATGGTCTGTTTGGATACAGCCAACCCCAGAGCCATGGGGTGAAGAGATACATAAAGCTGGTTGGACTTTGATGGCCTTAGTCTTATCCAGATAGAACCTCAGTTGCTTGTGAACATTTAGGGAATGGAGCACTCTCTCACTGTCATTCTGTGATGAAGGAAAGAAGGTGAGTAAATGGATAAATTGGTTTACTCACGGTTCACTGACCACTTTGGGCATGAAGGAAGGGTCAGTGCGAAGACAAACCTATCCTTATGAAAAATGAGGTAAGGTGGAGAAGCCATGAGTGCTTGTAGATGAGACTCTTCTGGCTGAAGTAAGAGCTATAACATCGTTAATGTGGTTGAAGTTGCTGGTTCAAAGGAAGTACTAGCAATACTAGCAAGTTTCTCCAGAAAGAAATTAAAGTCCCAAGGAGGAGAAATGGGTTTCTTTGTGGTCTGATGTGCAGGACCCCCTTGAGAAGGAGCTTCACCTCTAATCTTGATAACAGCAGTGGATTGAAAGGTAAATGGCTGAGATAGCTGACAAATGGACGTTCACTGAAGAATATCAAAGTTCAGACTTTAGCAGTTCACACACACAGGCCAAAACTAGTGGTATATCCCATGTGAAAGGGGTCTAGTTGCCTTCGAAGACACCAGGTACAGAACCTTTTCCATTTTGATAAATATGATCTCCTAGTAGTAGATTTCCTGGCCTCCTGCAGGACAGATAGCACATCCTCGGAGTAAAAGTGCCTGAAAGGGATCAGAAGTTTATCACCCACAGGGTAAGGCTGAGGGTCTGCAGGTGTGGGTGGATGAGAGATCCCTTCTGCTGTGTGATAAGGTCCACCTTGTGAGGCAACTTGTGGTGATTACCCTTGGCTAATGATAAAAGAAGTGGGAAACAGTGCTGCCTTGGCCAAATGGGGGGGGGGGGGGGGTCACCAGCAAGATTTTTGGCTTGTCCCACTGAATTTTCAGGAGGACCTTCTGTATTGGAGGGAAGGGGGGGGGGGCATACAGGAACATCCCCTTCAAGGAAAGTGAGAAGGCATCCACTCTTCAGACTTGAGGCGGGTGGAACCTTGAGCAGAACAGCTTTAATTGTCTGTTCTGAGGGGAGGCAAACAGATCTATCTGTGGTGTGCTCCACTGGTGGACTATGTCTAGGAAGACATCTCTGTGTAACATCCATTTGTGATTTTGGGACAATTATCTGCTGAGTGCATATGCCTGATCATTGTCCTGTGATGGGATGTACAGTGTCTGTAGTGTTACCTTGGATTGAGTGGCCAACTCCTACGCTTGTATGGCCAGTCTGCAGAGTAAGACCTGATCCCACACTGCTTGTTGATGTACCACAGCACTGTGGTGGTGTCTGTGAAGACTTGGAGGGGACATGGATGTAGGAGAGAGAGGAATGCCTTCAGGGCTAGGAGAAGAGGAGTCATTTTCCTGATACTGATGTTTTTTTTCAGAAGGCAAGGCTCCCACTGACCCTGTACCTTGAGTCCATTCATAGTAGTCCCCCATCCATATCTGAGGCATCTGTGTACATGTACTGAACTGCACTGACAGGCTGTAATGGCAGTCCTGGATTCAGGTGAATTTGTTGAATCCACCACTATTTCTTTTTTCAGGCAGGGGAGGAAGGGCACCTGACAGTCTAGGAGGTTGTCGTGTTGGGACCAGACATTCTTCATGTACCACTGGAACTTGTTCATGTGTAGTCTGGCAAGGGGCAACATGGGAAGAGTGGCTGCAATCAGACCTAGTAGGCTAAGAAATTCCCTGGCTGAGATGGAGTTGAGGAGTAAATTCTGTAAAAAGCTGGTCAGAGAAGTGACCTTTCTGGTGGGAGGAAGGCCTTTATCACATCCGTCTTTATTCTGCAAACCAAAATACTTTGGCCTTGGGAGGGTTAAGGGAAGATTTGAGTAGGTAGACTGTGAAATCCAGACTTCCTAGGAGGGAAATGGTGAACTGAAGGTGTCTCTGTAGAGTACATGCTTCCTCTGTCTGAATGAGGAGGTCGCCCAAGTATGGGAAGAAATGTATACCTTTTGTTCTGGAGAAGGCTACTACTGGGACTAGACACTTTGTAAATACCCTTGGTGCTGCGGATAAACCAAAGGGTAAGGCAGTAAACTGGTAATGCAAGGGTGACATAGCAAAACATGGGAAATTGCAGAGGTCTGGGTGGAGAGGGATGTGAAGATATACCTCCATCAGGTCCAAAGTGGCCATGAAGGCACTGGGTTTCATAAGTGGAAGAAGGGTTTGTAGGGACAGATTGCGGAAGGAGGGTACATGCAGGAGGGGATTTAGAAGAGAGAGGTCCAGAATGGGTCTCCATGCACCATCCTTTTTTGAAACCAGGAAGAGTATGGAACAGAAACCTTGACCTTGTCCTGTGGGATCCTCTCTATTGCTCCTTGTATGAGTAAATCCTGAATGACCTGAGGCATGAGGTGGATTTGGTTTCTTGGAGGGAGGGGAATGCCTTCTGAAGAAGGTGTTTCCTGCCAAGTCATAAAATACCCTTTTTCCACAACTGAAAGAACCCAGTTGCCTGAGGTGATTGGTTGCCACAGGGGGAAGACAGTGAGAGAGGTGGGCAGAAAAGAGGAGACAATGAAGGGTTTTTAGCCAGTCACGCATTGTAAGGTCTGTCTGGAAAGGGCCGTCTGGAGATAGTGTGACAGGAGCTAATCCTAGAGGATTAAGGTCCCCTGACACATTTCCTTGGCTTGGAGGAAGGGGATGGGTATGCCTTTCTAACAACGTTTAGCTTGCTGGGTAGTTCCTATGGAATTTAGGGACTGAGATACAAAGATGCTGGAGATCCTGCAGTTCGTTGCTCTTCCCTTGCAGATTTTTAAAAAGTTCTGCAGACTGCTTACCAAAAAGGAACTTGTCAAGAGAAGCATCCATGACTATTTTTGAAATAGTCTGGCAGAGGTTATAGCCTTAGTCAGGAGTACTTGCGTAGAACAGAAGCAGATGCAGCTGACCTAGCTCATGCTTCTGCAGCATCGTAGATGCATTTGATGGAAGGCCTGACAACTTGTGCAGCTAAGAACAGCTTTGTGGCAGTCTGAGGTTTTGTTGGAGAATCAGGCATAGAGGAGAGCAGATTACAGTTCTAGGAGACTAAATCTAAGGTGTGCTTCACCATATCAGTCTGGTAACTGATGGTTCTAAAGGTGTGGGTTGAGGAAGTGTAGATCTTTTCTAATCTGTCCATCACCTTGCTGTCTTTATCTGATGCTAGTAGGGAAGAAAAGGGTAGCTGACTAGACTGCTCATCTGCTGAGACAGCAATCACAGCTGTGTCTGCCATTGGTGGTTTAATGAGAAATTTGAAATCATCAGGCACCTTGTAGAACCTGTCTGGTCTTTTTGGGGCTGGTGGCTGTGATTCTGGAGTCTTGGTAGCAGAGGCAAAGGCATCCAAGTATGCTGGTATTACAGGAGGGAAAGCAGAGGGTGAGGGGGCCTCCATCTGCAGAAGTTCGAAATATCTCTTTTACACCTCTGTCATTTGAGTAGCGTCCCATTTAAAAATATTCCTTCAATTTGGAGATGGTTTCCTCAGGTGGAAAATCCCCCTCCAAGAAAACAATCTGGAGAGCAGTACTCCAGGGGGAAGCCGATTGTGAGGGGTAAGAGAAGGACTCACCAGAAGAGGAAGAGTCTTCCTCTTGAGTATGAGAAAGTGGTACATGACTAGCAGAGGCAGACCTGGGACTTAAGATTGGAAGGGCAGATGTCTGTGAAGCAGTAGGCCTCAGGGCCATAAAGGCCTGAAAAAGGGATAGGGAAAGGCCCGGCAGTCCTGCTAATCTGCTGGGGAAGATAAATGCTTTGTCTCCTGCTTCCTTTTGAGGATAGGAGTCTTTGGTCCTGGCTGAGTGGGGAAAGGCCTGGTATGTGATGTCAGACCAGGAGTTGAAGTGCCTTCCTCGGAGATGGACAGTAACAGCAGCTGTTTGGGTGAGTCTGCCCCCCCCCCGACACTGGAGACTAACACTGCAAATATCTCTGCAGACTGGCAGGCTAGAGAAATAAGGGCGGCTTCCGAAAAGGTACCCGCCAAAATCGCCAGTCCCATCGGTCATGTCTCAGCCCCTAGACTGGAAGCTGGTGGGATGTCTGTACTCAGAGGCACAGTGTTGGGCCTTGATACCTTAGCCTTCTTAGACGGCTCAGCCACGACAGCCAGTTCTGGTTCCATACCGAAGGCTAGACGTTTCAGATGTTGGTTTTCCCACAAAGAATTTAAGGGCTACCAGACGGCTGTGCAGTATTTTATGAACAAACAACTGTCAGATTGTACATGCTTTATAGTCATGGGACAACCCTAAGCAAAACAAGCAGAATTCGTGGCTATCTTTCTGCGAGATTTGCTGACTGCACTTACATTTTCCCTTCCTGGACGACATGGATGTAATCAGCCAAAAAAGATTTAAACAGCAACCTAAGCTTAGGTAAGAAGAAAATCCCCAATGGGGTACTTATCTTTATCGCAGTCACAAGCACACAGCTGAACGAGCAAGCTGACATTCGACTGTGACAGAGAAGTTCTGGGGTCTGTGTGTGCGGACGTCACATCTATGGCCCACGGTTTATGGCCTTAGTGTGCGACATCCCACACACCTTACAGCAGCCAGACTACAGCTTTTGTATACGAGATGGATGTTCAGGTCGCATGAGGCGGAGGATCCCACATGTGAGAATACTGTAACATGAGAATAGAAGGACATCAGTTTATCACAGGTTTCCTAGTTCCCTCTTTTTCTGGCGCCAGAAAACTATGAACAACACCCATTGGCTATCTGGTTGGAAAGCACTGGATCTGATACTGATATAACATGTGTTCCAGAACTGGAGAAAATGGTGTTAAATTGGTTTACAGGGCAAGGGGGAATCTCCTGAAAAGGAGGTAAGTCGTCCCACTGCCAGCGTAACACTGTTGAATGACTTACAAAACCCATTTGTCTGAAATACTCTGCTTCCACAGAGAAAGAAAAAAAAATAAAGATAAGGAGAGAATGCCAGAGTAACAGGGGAGCCTGATAAGGCCAATACTCTGACATTTTGGGTTTGCTGATTTTGTGCCACTTTATTTGGAGCCTCCTTGCTAATGCTTTTTAAAACCATGACAGTTGTCACTTGCAACAAGAGAACAAAAGGATGTACCAAACTGCACCACCCAGCATAAATGGTCACTTGAAATAAAGCCAAGATTCATAGCCAGTGTCTCCCTCCAACTCACAACAGTGTACTTTTAGCAGCTTCACAAAAAAATATTCACAGAGACATCTGAAGTCTCATCATCTAGGAATGAGTAGAGTATAGTATAGGTGGTGCTGCATTGCTGAGTTGTCATCCTTTGGATGAGACATTAAACTAAGTTCCCATATGCTTGAGTTGGTGGTAGCTCAGGTGGATGTAAAAGATCCTATGGCACTACTCAAAAAGAGTATGTCAAGTTCCCCACTGCCCTGGACAAATTTACCGTACCAGTAGAAATACACCTTGGGTCTCCCCTGAAAAGAGGCCACAAGCTGAGTAGAACTAACCTGGTCATAAAATGATATTAACAAGAAAAAAGAAAAATGTGTAATTGTCTGAAATTTATCTACAGATCTCATGAAAACATTTTATGCTACTACACGGAAACATTTTTCTGCATTCGCCACCAACTTTAAAACATTAACCCTACTAAATCATGTAAATGTTTTTCTACTGTTTACAAGAAATACGCTGAACAAATTCTTATTTGTTTTTAACTTTGTTCTGAATACATGCTACAATCTTTCAAAACCATTCAACAAACAAAGATGATTGCTAGCATTTAAGAAATATCAGAATAAGGTTTTAAAGCTTTGTCTTCTAAACATGTCAGCTGATAAAGCACATCACAAATAAGTAAATGCTCCAAAACAAACATACCTGTATGCAAATGGATACAATTTTTAACCTGTGCTCAATGAAATGCAAACTGTTTGACTCCCTTACAAGAGGAGACATTCAGCATACTACAAAGGTAACTCGTGCCTATAAAATGTAAAGTCAAGGACTTTACTAACAAAAACAGACCAAATCTTGCTTAGGATAATGACAACCACAGCACAAACTACTTGTGCTGTATGACTGAAGCATTGGCGCACTAGCAATCATCATCAAGCTCTGTGTCCAAGCTGTAAAAAACTGTGTGCCAACAGACCAGCTAGTGATCTCATAACTGCAAGCATATTATATGCTTCTAACAAATCAAACATGGGAACACTTCCAAAGTTACACAAAAAGATACACTTGTGAGTGTGCGGCAAACTCTAAATTCTTTAACCAAAGGAAAATACTGTAAAAATAACATTTTCAAACAGACTTGGTAGAAACTGTAGCCTGCTTCTAAAGAACTGACTAATACAGCTAATACAGAAACTTAATACTCAATTCAACTCATAAAAATTCTGTTCTGAAAAGGGGGTATTTTAAAGAGGCAGATTCACTTAACTCATGCCAACACAGCATCCTCCTCTAGTAAATCAGATTTCAAAATTACAAATGCTCAGCCATGACATATTTAAAAATGTGTATTTTCATTAAACAGCTCCATCATCACTAATTTTGGTCAACAAAAACAGTTCCAGCTCTTAACTATCCAGATTTTCAAACAATGTTCAGATTTTTGCCTCAGTTTTGGTCTGCTCCTCATAAAATTTGTGATTTTCTGACAAATCACTGAAGGTTGAAATCACTAAGTAACTTAAGAATTTAGAGTTTCAGAGTTAATATCCTTTGGAAAGTGCATGCTAACCCCAAACAGTACAGTTGTGTGTACACTTACCATAAAATGTAGATGTTCATATATATAGGTTCATATATTAGTACTAGGCAAACTACCCTTGTGGGCCATTTTAAGCTTAGCCAATTACCCCACATGAGAATCAAACCCTGCACCTTCTGTTTCTAAGGTAAACATCTTAACCATTATGCTAGCCTCCCATGTTAGAGTGTTTTCACTGTTGCAGTCATTACATTTGGGTAATCTGCTGGCAGGTTGCCCTCATGTATGTATGTATGTATATATATATGTATGTATGTATATATATATATATATATATATATATATATATATATATATATATATATATATATATATATATATATACACACACACACACACACACACACACACACACACACACACACACACACACACACACACACACACACACACACACACACACACACATACACGCATCAATATAAAGTTTACCTTCATCTACAAGCAAATACACCAGATAGGTTGTAGAAGATAAAGAAGGAAAGATAAACTGTAGAATGACAGGGGGATGGCGGGAGGGTAACCTGGACTGCAACAGTGAATACACTCTAACATCTACATTTATGGTAAGTGTACACAACTGTACTACGTTCTTCATGCTTCACTGCTGCAGTCATTACATTTGGGTAGAATCCCAAAGCTATGGTTGGGAGGCTGGAGCTAAACAGCATTAGGTGAGGCTATAAGGCCCTGCAGCACTGCAGTGTCAAAGCCTGCCGTAGACTTAGAGTAGAGAGGTAAATGGTAATGCTTTGTAAAGGTGTGAACAGAACTCTAAGTAGCAGCCTCTAGAATGTCTTTGATTGGTACTCCTATGAGAAAGGCTGCTGAAGTAGCTGCAGCCCTGGAGTGAGACCTAATGCCCTTGGGCACAGGTTTGCCATGGTGTAAGTAGCAGAAACAGATGCAATAGCTTATCCACTTTGAAATTGTCTGCTTTGAAATAGCCTTTCCTTCTGATCCTGCAGCATATGACACTAGTAATTGCTCAGTTTTCCTTAGCGCTTTAGTCCTGCTCAAGTAGAATATCTTAGTTGTCTGTGTACGTCCAAGGAATGCAGAATTCTCTCCCCTTTGTTCTGTGGATTTGGATAAAAAGTTGGCAGATGAATTGTTTGGTTAAGAGCCACACTGGAAACAACCTTAGGCATAAAAATAGGATTTGTCCTCAGAGACACCCTATCTGGGTAAAATATGATAAAAGGCTCTACAGCCATGAGGGCCTGTAGCTCTGAAACTCTTCTTGCTGAAGTAATTGCTAGCAGCAGAGCTGTCTTCCATAAGAACTTTATGTCAGCGGTAGCAGCTGGTTCAAATGGAGGCAGGGTGAGCTTTTCCAGCATATCATTGAGGTCCCATGCAGGTAAGGGTGATGATCTAGGAGGCCTTAAGTTTTTGGCTCATCTAAGATACTGTTTTAGTAAAGGATGAGAAAAGATTGGTGGCTCTGTATTGTAATGAGCCGAAATGGCAGAAGCATGGATTTTGATTGATGAAAAAGATAGGCCTTTGTCA
Organism: Protopterus annectens; assembly: GCF_019279795.1. Lineage (NCBI taxonomy): Eukaryota > Metazoa > Chordata > Ceratodontiformes > Protopteridae > Protopterus > Protopterus annectens. The sequence goes on from NC_056741.1 coordinate 1,497,123,479, forward strand.
AGCATCTCAGTTAAGTATTGTAATATCTGAGGAATATGTGGTTCTGCTTTATCAGTTCCTTGTGCTGGATTCCAAACACAGAATCTCTTCCATTTGTCAGCATAAGATTTTCTAGTACTACGCCTTCTGGCTTCCAAAATGACATCCATCACAGCTTTACTGAGAGGTGTCGTTTGTATGATTACAGGATTAGCCATGCTGCCAGGTTCAGAGTCTGTAGTTGATTGTGCAGGATCTGATTGTTTTGCTGGGACAGTAGTTGTGGTTTCTGAGGCAAGGTCCAAGCTGGGTATTGAGACAAGTTCCTTAGGATTGGGTACCAGTACTGGCAGGGCCAGTCCGGGGCAATTAATATCATCTTTGGCTTCTCTTGTCTGACTTTTAGGAGGACCTTGGGTAGAAGAAGCAGATGAGGAAAGGCGTAAACCGATAGGTTTTTCCAACTGAAGGATAGGGTGTCCACTTTCCATGTTTGTCTGTGATAAGTCCTTATGCAGAATATTTTCAGTTGATGATTTTGAGGAGAGGCAAACTGATCTATGTCTGGGCTCCCCCACTTCTCTGTTATCATGCTGAAGACTTGTAGATTTAGTTTCCACTCATGAGGATCCATAAGGTTTCTGCTTAAATCGTCTGCCAGAGTGTTTTGTTTTCGACATCGGTAAAAAGCAAGAAAAAAGTTTCCCCAAGGGGTACTTAGCTTTAGCGAAGACTTCGGTTTTGAAACTCAAACTCAAATATTTCAACAGTTGGCCGACTGGCACTTGCGAAATGCTTCTGCTTCGGACACTGCACGGCAAGAAAGACTAAAGAAAATGGCGTCGGCTGCATGTTTTATACCCCTGACGTCATGGAAGAGAAGACAGCAACCGACACAGGACCCAAGACTTTGGAATTCAGGCCGACTGTGGGCAACCTGCCAGCAGATTACCCAAATGTAATGACTGCAACAGTGAAACACGAAGAACATCTACAATTCTAGCAACTTTCAAAGATCTTAAAAGCAATATTTAAAATCTATTCCTATTTTTGGTCTTTGCCTCCCATTATTTTAGGTTTTGTCCAGATTTTTTGTGCTAAGAGGCTGAGAGGTAGCTAAAAAATGTACTAAATTAAAACCTGGAGTAACATGCCCACATCAACTTACGGGTTTAAAATCCCCGTCTCCATAACTGTTTCCTCAATCAAAAAGGAAAAATCAGTCAAGACAGCCAAACAAATCACTGTTTAACTATATAGCACTCAGATTGTATGGCAATGACAGAATCCCTCCATTTTTCACCTGGAATCACTTTTCATCATCCTACTTAAATTTTTATAGGCTTACTTGGCTTACCCAGGTAATAAAGACAAAGCCATAGTTTAAACTGTCAAAAAAAGTACACAAAAGGTTAAAATAAAAATGATGCAAAATACAAAACACTGACAACAGCAAAGCAAAAACCATCTCTGTCAACACAGAGTCTGAAACTGCTAATTACTTAAGCACTTACAAATATAAATTTATAACTTTTCTTACTTCAAATATAACAGATCAGTAAGTCTAGCAACTTCCTTAACATTGCTAAAGGAAACTTGGGGTATCAGCTAATTCTCCAATGCACTGAGCTGAAAATGCCTGAAAATACCATCAATAAAAAAAAAATAAACGCACACACAGACGCACACACACAGACCCGCGCGCGCACACGCAGAGACAGACACACGTGCGCACACACAGACGGGCGCGCTAACACACAGACACGCGCGCTAACACACACGTGTGCTAACACACACACAGACACAGATGCGCACACAACCTCAAGTGTCCAAAAACATGAGGCAAAAACTTGGACATTCTGCAAAAATGTAGACTGTTCTTCAAAATTTGTGGTTTTCACTAAATAATTACATGCATTTGAATTTCAGACTTCACATACTTCTGAAATCCATGCTAAAAGAAATGTTGGTATTTCTTGCAACTTTATAACGGCAACATTTAAAATATGCCCCTATTTTTGGGTCTTTGACCTCCAATTTTAGGTTTTGTCCGGATTTCTTGCACCAACAGATTGAGAAGTATGATACACACATACATAAATTGTGTGCGTGGATGTACTTATAGATAAGAGGTGCTACGATTCATGTTCTTTGATCAATTTTCACCAACAAAGACCAAATAACTTTGAGGATCCACACTGTGAAAAGTGCTCAACAGGCTCGAAAATGGTTCATTACACAAGTCCCTTTTCTTCACCAAGTAGCAGTTTCTGCTTTGTGAATACACCAAAAAAGTTCACTTACACTTACCAGCCAAATGCATGCATCTAGACATACATAACATCTGTACATATGGAAGTGTGCACATGATATGCTGTCAAGTCTAGTAAAAATCTTTTTGATGGTGTTTCATACTATATACTTTAAAACTTAGGAGTGCTATCTATCTCACCTACAGTTAAGATAATTGTGAGAAGCTTGAAATGAACTACTACTAGAAAAAAAAACAGTACAATTGTTTGGGGGGGGGGGGCTTGAAATGCCAATAAACCTTCAGTTCTGCCTTGGAACTGAATCATTAGTATGCTAAACCCAAAACCTAGTGATAAATACCTACACTACAGACAACAAAGGCAATTTCTAGAAAGCCTAGCCAGCTTTAAGAGTTTATCGGAGACCTGCACAGGAAATAAATTTCTCAATGTCAACAGACCATCCTCCCCTCAAGTAACAGAATATGATAGTTCTGAGACACTGTTGCCAGGAAAAGCAAGCTAGAAGAGGGAGTCAGCTACAGTACCTCGTACTTCATTGGGAACTTCCAAACCCAAGACCGCCTTTCCATCCAGTGCTTCTGTGGGAGTCTCCTCCTCTTCAGCATACTCTTCTAAATATTTTTCATCCTCATCATACTGCCTGTCATAATCAGAGATGGGCTTATTGTAGTATTCATAGTCGTCAACTGCATAAGTTGCATCCTCCACATCAAGTGACGTCGGAACTTCACTGCAAAAAGCAGGGAAAAAATAAATTTACAATTTCTCCATAAAAAGCCAATCACAGCAACAATACATCACCTAAAGAGAAAATATCCCATGTACAATGACTGCCAGCCAATTAACACCTGTAGGCATACATTTACTACTATGAATCACCTCAAAGTGCAAAGTAAACCACCTAAGGAGACTGACTTTTTAACCCACACCCACTTAACCATAGCAGAGTTTCTTTTTAAACAAACTGGCAAGCTCAAACTTCAATGTTGCCCTGTTGTAATATAATAAATGTCAAAGTCTGAACAATTTTTATTTAAAAAATACAGGACATACTGCAGTCAATACACTGTTTAGTAAGTTTTATGTAAGTCATGGACCACAGTAACAAAAATGATATCTACCACTTTCCATCCCCCAAAAAATGACTGCCCTCTCATGAGGGTACATGGAGCTGCACTACTCTACTTCTCATAATCACAATGAGAAAAAGGTCGTTGGATGACAACTTAATATTTATTAACCAAATTAAACTGCAACACTACTGACCTAAAGGAACACTAAAAAGCAAATACTTTGCACCACTCTGCCACTGCTGCCTGTCAAGCATTACCCCCTTCTACTAAATACCCCCCTTTGTTCATATCAATAGGCCAAGAATACAGTAGGAGAGGCATAATTCAGAAGCCATCAGGACTGGCTCATGACTTTTCCTGTAACAACCCACTTGCACTCTGTGTAAGGACCTGGAAGGGACATGTAATGAAATGAGCACAAAAAAGTCACCTTCATTTTCATCTTCCATAAAGATAATTTTCCTTCAAACAGCTCTGCCCCTCCCCCAAAGTGCAAATTGTTTCTTCCAGTACCTCCCCAGGAGAGATAAGTGGACCAAGCTCCTTCAATCCTCCGACTCCCTGCCTGGCTCCTCCAGTGCTGGGGCTGCTAATCAAACCCCAGTAACCTGGGTAACAGTTTTATCTCAGACGGGCTTTTTTTTTTTTTTGTTAACTGTAAAAGGTCATGCGTTTCCACAAACTCATAACTACAGTCATAATATGCAAGTTTAAAAACTTTGTTTCAGCCAAAGTTTAAAAACGCAGTGCTATAACTTACAAATATGTTACAGACTAATTACTATAAACTACATTGGGAATGTACATTGTTGATGCCTTTTACAATGCCTGCACTCTCAGACTGAGCAGTTTTCCTACTTGCCTGAAGAGCTCCAGATGATAACTCCTACTAGATGACCTGGAGACACTTTTGCTTAAACCAAAATCCTGCTAAGGCAGGACTGAGATTTCCACAAATTAACCCTCACTAATCCTTTCAAGTATATATGTTTTACATAGTTTTCAATGAGATAATATGCCCAGCAAGACTACACAGCAGAAAAAGACCTACAAAAACAAAAAAAAAAAAGCAGACCTGCTGGAATATTATCTCAATGTGAAAAACTATAAACTGCTAGCAGTACCTGTTACAGGCAGATTTGTACAATATTCCCCAACCCACACAGGTCTGATCTGACATCAGTGAAGGAGTACAAGTGACCCTGTGATCCTTATAGCTCTACTGCTCTAAAAGGATGTGCCATACAGTACAATCCACAAAATATGACCGCCACCCACTAAACAATAAAAGACATCAAGACCACCCCTACTATCAAGCCTAGAGTACCCTCTGTCAGTTAATGCCAGTGAACAACAAATCACAGCTGTGGTCAACCCACAAAAGCTGTGTGGAGCCCCAGTGTAGGTTCATCACCCGTAGGACGAAGGCTAGGGGGTCCCTTCTAGTGCCAGTCAGGTGGCACAGAGGCATAAAACAGATTGCATGAAACTAGTTCCTAGCAAACGAAACTGGCTCTTGAGACAGGGAAGGTCATATCAGTCTGTCTATTAGTTAGACAGCAGTGACATAATGACCACTGATACTGATGACAGACAAACAAAGGAAGCTATTATCCAGCAAACATGAAGCCTTTTGGAGCTTAACCTGCTGTGGATCATTAACCTTCTTTGTAGTCTGCTGTCACATTATTATGACTAGCAGACCAATGGTACACAAATGATGTTGGAGATAATCGGCCTTTCCCTGCAGCCTTGAAGTCCACTGAATGGCTCACCACTTCCCAAAGTACTCTCACTCGCATGATCTATATGAAAGTCTACAATGAAGCAATCATTAATACACATGTGCTAATAAAGGCTAACACTGTCTGCTTGGTAGAGCAAACCCACATTCCCAGTCCTGGCTAATTTCTCTACAAAGGGGTAGTATGACAGTAACTAAGGGTACCTGTAAGTAACAGAAAGGCAGAACTCAGCACTAGCTGCAATAACTCAAGCTTGCTTTCAGGTACCAGGGGTTCAGTTACAGTAAACAGTGATGGGAAGAAACCATGGCAAGCACCACAAAAACAAGGTTATCAGGAAGAAAAGGCTTTATACTGGAGATGTTTTGTAGATGAAAACATGATCTGATGACATGTTCCAAAAGCGCCAGTCTGCAAAAAGAAACCAAGTGAACCCTGTTCAAACATTCAACCTTATAATGAAGCTTATTTAATTACAAGTGAATAGCACTGATCACAACTGACCAGTTTCAGTTTCAGCCCAGAAATACAAAGTCAGATTTACATTTAGAGTGACACTGCAGTAATATAAAGAAAATACATATCAGTAATATACCATTATCAGCTAACAAAAATGTTATTTCCAACAAGTCAAGAGAAATTACATTTAGAATGTGAGACGCCTTTGTAACAAATTCAGCCAGGTGCCGTTTAAGTAGGAATAACAGGATATTTGAGTAAAGTGAAGGATGTTAGACAGTTTGTGAGTAGTTGGAAGGAGAACAGACTTTGGAATCCGGCCGACCGAAGGGCTGCCTGACGACAGGACAACCCATTTGTAAGGACTGCAGATGCATCCTTGAAAGACATCTTGTGTAAGCAAGCATGGGCGAGAAGTTTAGATTGGTGCAATAGAAAGTACAGTTGTGTAAGAACTTGTTGTAACAGAAGATGGCCTACCTGCTCACAGATGCAGTATTCCCATCATATGGGTTTTCACCACTGACATCTGGCCGGGTTACCAAAGCTTAACCTTGTAAGGCATACATCTACAGAAGAGAGGCTATACTGAAAGGAAAACTACATTAAGACGAGACAAGTTACAAAAACTTAAGAAAAAGGGCAACCATACTATTCTGAGAAAGTAATCCATTTAGAAGAGAAGAAAAGTACAGTTGTATATACTTACTATAAATGCAGATGTTAGAGTGTATTCACTGTTGCAGTCATCACCTGTGGGTTACCCCCACTGTGGTAGCCCTCAGCCAGCCCGAATACCAGAGTCAATGTTTTTCTGCGTCTGCTGCTGTCGCTTTCTGACTGGTCGTCAGTGCTATAAAGCAAGGCAGTTGATGCCATTACATCAGTTTTTCTTGCCCTAACCAGTTAGAAGCCCAAGAAATATGGTAAAGTGGTCCTGGTGGCTAAAAGCCACCTTGAGAAGCTTATGTCTCCCTAAAGAAAGAAGATACAAGGGGGGTAGGAGGGTGGGAAACCAGGACTGCAACAGTGAATACACTGAAACATCTACATTTATGGTAGGTGTACACAACTGTACTATGTTCTTTGTGCTTCACTGCTGCAGTCATCACCTGTGGAAGGATTCCCAAAGCTGAGAAGAGGGGTGGCAGGACTAGTAAGAGACCTAGGCCTGGGTCAGCATGCCCTGCAGAGGCAAACCCTGCCCTAGCCTTAGAAAATAGAGGTAGGTGGTAATGCTTGGTAAAGGTATGGACAGAAGTCCAGGTGGCAGCTTCCAGATGTCCCTGGTGGGAACTCCTGAGGAATGCTGTGGAAGTGGAGGCTGCCCTAGTGGAATGGGTTTAAATAGATTTAGGGGTGGGTTTCCCATGTAATCTGTAGCAGAAATGGATACAGTGTGATATCCATTTGGAAATGGTTTGCTTGGAAATGGACTTCCCCCTCTGCCCCTGGGGCAAAGCTGATAAATAGTTGGTCTGTTTTCCTGAAGGGTTTAGCACAGTGCAGATAGTACCTGAGCTGTCTCTGCATGTCTAGTGAGTGCAAAATTCTTTCCCCCCTTGTTTTGATGGTTAGGAAAGAAGGTGGGTAGATGTATGGCCTGGTTGAGAGTCACATTAGATACCACCTTGGGCATAAAAGGAGGGCTTAGTCCTCAGGGAGACCCTGTCTGCATGGAAAATGATGAAAGGCTCAATGGCCATCAGAGCTTGAAGTTCTGAAACCCTTCCGGCTGAGGTGATAGCTAGGAGAAAAGCAGTCCTCCAAGGAGAGGTATTCTTAGTTCGGCTGAAGCAGCAGGTTCGAAAGGTGGTAAGGTTAGTTTTTCCAAAACCTAATTCAAGACCCAGGGCTGGCGTGGGTGACCTTTTGGGAGGGCTGACATTAGAAGCCCCTCTGAGGAATTGTTTAATCAAAGGATGGGAGAACAGGGGGCAGATCTGTGTCAAAATGAGCTGAAATGGCTGAGGCATGGATTTTAACAGAAGAGAAGGAGAGGCCACTATTAAGTAGCTCTGCTAGGTAGTCCACGATAAGAGAGATGGAAGGTTGTGAGGTACTGCCCCCTCTGGACTGGCTCCAGGAGCAGAATCTTTTCCATTTTCCTGCGCAAGACTTTCTGGTGCTGGGCCTTCTGGCCTCTGTGATAATGTCTAGGACCCGTTTGCTTAACTGGGGCCCCTTGTTTGCCTTTAGAGTATTAGCCATGTTGATAGTTTGAGAGTTGGCAAGTCTGGGTGCAGCATTTCCTCCACACCTGAGTCAAGAGGTCTGAGATCAGGACAACGTGCCTGGGAGGCTGCAATGTAAGGCTGCGCACTAAGCGGTACCAATGTTGTCTGAGCTAATATGGAGCACTGAAGATGGCCTTTGGTCTCTCCTCCCTTATTTTGATCAGTACCTTGGGAATAAAAGGCAGAGGAGGGAATGTGTACACAAAAGAGGGTGTTTCAGGGGAAGGTAAAGTCATCCACCCTTCCACGCTAGGTTGTGATTCTCCCTGGTACAGAATTTTTTAAGCTGATGGTTGAAATGCGAAGCAAAGAGATCCACCTCCACAATTCCCCACTCCTGAGTGAATGATAAAAAGATATTTCTGTGGAGCTGCCATTCATGGGGATCCAGTAAGTTTCTCCTTAAGTGGTCTGCCAGGGTGTTGTTGATCCCTGGTAGGTACTGGGCTATTAGGTGTAATCCCATCGAAGAGGCCATCGCCAGATGTTCATGGCTAGCCTGCACAGAGTGTAAGATTGGGTCCCTCCCTATTTGTTGATGTACCACATTACTGTGGTGTCTGTTTTGATAAGGAGAACCCCTGGCTTGAGGATGGGGTTTGAAGGATGTCAGAGCCTTTTGTACTGCCATCATTTCCTTCTGGCTGATGTGCAAGGGAAGGTGCTGGGCATCCCAAAGACCTTGGGTTGCCTGCCTTCTAGTTCAGGGCCTCAAGCAATGTCTGAGAAGTGGGTGGTGATGGTCTGCCCGATTGGGCGAAGGAAGACCCTTTTTCTTGGCACAGGCCCCTGCCCACCAGAAAAACTCAGCCCTTATACAGGGGATCAGAGGGAGAGAGGTCTCTAGAGGTTGAGAGCACTGACACCAAATGTTCTTTCGATACCACTGAAGTTTTCTCATGTGAAGCCTGGACAGAGGAATTAGAAGGATGCAAGATGCCATGTAGCCCAAGACTTGCAGGAAGTTCCTCACAGTGATGTGACTTCTGGAAGCCAGCTGGGGAAAGTAGAGAGGCAGGAAACTCTGCTTTGCTGAGGATAAGAAGGCCATTTGGGATGCTGTGTCCACCAGTGCTCCCAAAAAAGTAATCTTCCTGGAGGGTGTTTGCTTTGACTTCTTCTCGTTGATGGTGTACACATTAATGAGATTAGGAGGGTTTTGACAAAGAAGTCCTTGAACAGCTTTTCTTTGCAATCTGCCTGAATGAGACAGTCATCCAGATAAGGATAAATATGTATATTTTTCTGTCTGCAAATGGCTATGGCCGGGACTAAGCATTTGGTGAATACCCTGGGAGCAGTAGATAAGTCAAAGGGTAGCGCAGAGAAGTGAAAGTGCTGTGAGCCTTTTCTTAAGCGAAGGAATTGTCTGCATGATTCCCTTAGGGGATGTGGAGGTAGGCATTTTTTAGACCTAGGATAACTAACCAGGCATTTTTTGTCAGCATAAGCAGCAGCTGCTGCAAAGTTAGCATTTTGAATTTGGGGACCACAAGGGAGGTGTTCAGAATGGACTGATCCAGGATGGGGCGCCAGGTGCCCTTTTTTCAGGGAACAAGGAATAGTCTGGAATAAAAGCCTTTGCCTTGATCTGAGGGGACGGGTTCTACTGCCCCTTGGGATACAAGAGTTTAGACTTGTTTCAACATCTCTACCCACTGACTTGGAGGTAGGTCTGGGTACCCTCTTGGAATTGGAAGTTGTTGGAGAATTTGTATTCCTGAAAAATCTTTAAGACCCACTGATCCTTTGTTACAGAAAGCCAATTTTCTTTGCAGAGGGAGAGCCTTCTTCCTAATTTTTCGTGAGTGAAAAGAGGGCAGAGGTGGGAGAGGGGAGTCATTGATAGTTTTTGCCATAGAGGGATGGCTTAGAACTCCCTGCCTTTGGAACGGAAGTGGTCCATTGTTTGGTTCTCTGCTGTCCCTGGGATAGGAGCCTGGGTGGTCTGTCCCTGTGGGACTTACCTTGCCCCTGTATGCTAGGTGCAGGAAAAATCCAGTGTTTTTAGGGAAAATTCTTGCTGAACCTAGGAAGTTGTACCTGAAAGAAATCTTTTACTGTTTGCAGAGATTTTGCTTTGTCTTCCAAATTTTAAGCACATCTTTCGCTTTTACTCCAAACAAGTGGTCCTTATCCAAGGGTGCATCAATTAATTTAGATTAGACATGATCTGGGAGAGGTTGTTCCTTCAACCATCCATGTCTCCTAATGACAGATCTTGACACTGCTGCCCTGTTTGAAGCTTCTAGGGCATCATATCCACAGTATAATGAGTGTTTGGCCACTTGACAAGTAGAGTCCACTTGACAAGTAGAGTCCAGTGAATCTAACTCTTTCGAACTGGCACAGTCAGGAAAGGTTGAGATCTTTTGCTTTAATAGTTCCAAATTGTGTTGTTGATATTTTAACATGTAGAACTGACAGTTGAGTGCTCCGATAGCTAAGGTTGCAGAGGTGTATACTTTTTTACCCTATCTGTCCAGAGCTCTGGAATCCTTGTCAGAAGGAATAGGATTCTTTGCAAAACTAGCCTTAGCTCCTTTTGGTCCCTGTGTAATGACCTCTGGTTCTGCAGCAGGATTTCTGTACAGGTGTTTGTGAGAATCCGGTACTCTAATACCAGTCAGGTTTACTGAGAGCAGGTGGGAGGGCATCAGAAGCTAAATTGGATTCACCTAAGACATCATCCACCACCTCTAAGATAGGGGGGATGACCAAGGGTCTGTGCTGTGGAGGTCTAGAAACTCAGTCATTTCTTAGACTGAGGGAAGTCCTGGGATTGCCAGTGGAAATGTTCCCCGAGGGTGTGAGGGGTTTCCCCAAAGGAAAGATCTTCTTGGTGTGGCGGCAGAAGGAATGGCTTCAGCATCTGAATCCTCAAGCAGTCAGATGTTACTGTTCCTCTTCTAAATCTGAATAATCAGACTCCTCAGAATCCTGTTCTGTCAGTATTTCAGGAGAAGGGTCTCTTCCTTTTAGAAGTTGTGGCCTGACTACCTCTGATAAGGGAGATAAGATCCTCTGCCATTTTAAGCATTTGAGCTTGGGGTGGTGGAACAGGACAAAGATGGTGGCTAGAGGTAGATTTCCTAGTAGCAGCCTTGCTTCTAGGCTTAAGAGTATCCATCGGTCTGTGAGAAATGGTAGTCGGATGAGAAGTTATTTTTTGTCTAGATTCAGTATTGCGAGAAACCTCCTCTGAAGCCGATGCCTGCGTCACTGTTCCAGACTAAACAGAGGCAGAGAAAACCAAGGGCTCTGACGAAGATTTATGCGGCATACCAGACTCCGAAAGGGTCTCGGTAGAGGCCTGCGAAAGTATTGGATTGGGCAACTGAATTCCGGAGAAACTACAGATGTGTACACTTGCCATAAATGTAGATGTTAGAGTGTATCCACTGTTGCAGTGATTACATTTGGGTTATCTGCCTGCAGGTAGCCCTCAGCCGGCCTGATTATCAAAGTCTTGGGTCCTGCATCGGATGCGGTCTCTTCTTCCATGACGTCAGGTAGTCAGGGGTATAAAGCATGCAGTCGATGCCATTACGTCGGTTTTTCTTGCCCCAGATGTCAGGTGCCCCCACAATAGGAAGCAATTATATACAAGGTTACACCACCAACAAAAAGCAAATACATCAGAAAGCTTAACTACAGTAAAGAAGAAAGGTATAGCCAATAGAAGTCAGGGGGCTGGAAGGAGGGTAACCAGGACTGCAAAAGTGAATACACTCGAACATCTACATTTATGGCAAGCATACACAACTGTACTATGTTCTTCATGTTTCACTGTTGCAGTCATTACATTTGGGTCGATTCCCAAAGCTAAGGAAGGGAGGAGGCAGTTAGAGAGAGAGTATTAGGACCAGCTATTAAGCCCTGCAAGACTGCAGTGGCAAAACAGCTCTGGATTTAGAAAAACTAGGCAAGTGGTCATGCTTGGTGAAGGTATGTACAGAGCTCCAGGTAGCAGATTTTAGGATGTCCCTGGTAGGGACACCGCTGAGAAACGCTGCTGAAGTAGATGCAGCCCTGGCGGAATGTGATCTTATCCCCTGTGGGGTAGGTTTTCCATGGTGCTTATAGCAGAAATGAATGCAATGGCCTATCCACTTAGGAATGGTTTGCTTTGAAATGGCCTTTCCCTCTGCCCCTGCAGCAAAGGCAACTAGCAGCTGTTCAGTTTTCCTGAGAGGCTTAGTCCTGTCCAAATAAAATGCAAGTCGTCTGTGCACGTCCAAAGAGTGCAGTATTCATTCTCCTTTGTTCTGTGGATTAGAAAAGAAGGTTGGCAAATGAATGGAATGACTAAGGGCCACACTGGATACCACCTTGGGCATAAAGGAAGTACTGGTCTTGAGGGACACCCTGTCTGCATGAAGATGATGAAGGGTTCCACTGCCATGAGGGCCTGCAATTCAGACACTCTTCTTGCTAAAGTGATGGCTAGAAGGAAGGCTGTTTTCCAAGAAAGGAATTTCAACTCTGCAGGTACAGCTGGTTCAAAAGGAGGTAGAGTGAGTTTTTCCAATACAAAGTTAGGGTCCCAGGCTGGAGTAGGGGCTCTCCTGGGTGGTCTTAAATTTTGGCCCCTCTGAGGAATTGCTTCAGCAGGGGATGAGAGAAGAGGGGTGGCTCAGTATTATAATGTGCTGAAATGGCTGAGGCATGAATTTTAATAGATGAGAAGGAAAGGCCCTTGTGGAGCATCTCTGTTAAGTATTGAAGAATATGCAGTACGCTGGGCACAGTTGTGCCCAACCCCCGAGTCTGGCTCCAGGAACAGTATCTTTTCCACTTTTCAGCATAGGATTTTCTAGTACCACGCCTCCTTGCCTCCCGAATGACATCCAGCACTTGCTTACTGAGGGATAGTATTGGAGAGCTCACATAATTAGTCAGGCTGCAAGGTTTAGGGTTTGAAGCTGGGGGTGCAGAATCTGGCCCTCCTGCTGGGACAGCAGGGAAGGGGTCTGAGGCAGGTGCCATGGTTCCAGCAGTGACATACTGTGCAAAAGGGGGTACCAGCGTTGGTGTGGCCAGTCTGGTGCAATGAGCATTGTCCTTGGTTTGTCTTGTCTGATCTTTAGCAGAATGTTAGAGACGTGAGGCAGAGGGGGAAAGGCATAAACTGAGAGGCTTTCCCAGGTGAAGGACAGGGCATCCACTTTCCAAGTTTGTCTGTGGGGAGTCCCTGTGCAGCATTTGTCCAACTGGTAGTTCCGAGGGGAGGCAATCCGGTCTCTCTGGGCTCCCCCATTTGTTTCTCAAAATGATGAATATCTTTGGTTCCAGTTTCCACTCGTGTGGGTCCATGGGATTTCTGCTTAGGTAGTCTGCCAGTGAATTTAGCTTGGCTGACAGGAATTGAGCTTCTAGGTGCACTTGGTAGCTCAAGGCTGTGTTCCTCAGAGCCATGGCTAGTCTGCAGAGAGGGTACGAGTGGGTTCTTCCCTGCTTATGTGCCACATAACAGTGGTGTTGTCTGTCTTTACCAATAATTGTCCTGGAAGAATGTGGTCCTTGAAGGCTGTCAGAGAATTCTGTACAGCTAACATGTCTTTGTGATTGACATGCAGGTGCATTTGACTGGTTCCATTTGCCCTGAATGCACTGCCCTGCCACGGAGCCCCCCATACATAGAATGATGCGTCTGTTAGGGTTTGGGCAGCAGGAGGTAGAGTGAATTGCAGTCCCTTGTTGTGGTAGCAGGCCTCTGCCCAGCAAAGGAACTCTGTCTTTATACAAGGAATGACAGAAATCATTGATTCCAGGTCCTGAGAACATTGACACCATATGCTTTTTAGATACCATTGTAGTTTCCTCATATGCAGTCTTGCATATGGAATTACTACAATGCAAGAGGCCATGAACCCCAGGGCTTGCAGTAAATTTCCTTGCAGATAGCTGGGTCTTTGTGGCCAGTAGTTTCAAGTAGGCTGTCAAATAAACTTGTTTCTCTGGCACGAGGTAGGCCATCTGGGAAATTGTGTTCAAGTTTGCTCCCAGGAATACAATTTGTTGGCAGGGTACTAGGTGAGATTTGTTTTCGTTTTTGATGTACCCCAGTGAAGTTAACAGTTTCTTTACAAATGCCAGGTGATTTAATAGTATGTCCTGGCTTTCTGCCTGAATTAGACAATCGTCCAGGTATGGGTATATCTGAATATTTATTTGCCTGCAGAATGCAATGACTGGAGCTAGGCACTTTGTGAGTACCCTTGGCGCAGTAGATAAGCCAAAGGGCAGTGCAGAGAACTGACAGTGCATGTAGCCTGCTCTAAAGCGTAGGTATTTGCTGCAAGATGCCCTGATTGGAATGTGCAGGTAAGCTTCCTTCAAGTCCAATGTTGCCAACCAGGCATTTTTGCCTAGCATGGGAAGCAGTTGATGAAGAGTTAGCATTTTGAATTTTGGGATTACCAAAAAAGTGTTTAGAATAGAGAGGTCCAGAATAGGATGCCAGGAGTGGTCTTTTCTGGGTACCAGGAAAAGTCTTGAGTAAAAACCTTGTCCCCATTGCTCTGCTGGGACAAACTGAATAGCCCTGATACTTAGAAGAGAGATAACCTGATTTTGAGCCTCTGCCCACTGATTTGGGGGTAGGTCTGGCCAACCGTTTGGGGTTGGTAAGGTGTGGAAGTGGAATCTGTATCCTTGGGAAAACGTATTTAAACCCATTTGTCTTGGGTAAGGAGTTCCCAGTTTTTTGCATGCAGGGTGATCTTTCCCCCTAAGGGAGCAGGCAGTTGAGCAGGGCTTGGAAGGTTTAAGGTTAAGTCACTGTGACAGTTTACCATAGGGGGTGTCTTACTACTTCCAGCTTTGGAAGTGGGAGCCCCCCACTGCTTAGGCCTGTGAGTACCTTGAGACTGTAGCCTAGGTGGTCTGCTGTTCCTGGGTTTGGACTGAAGGCCTTCTAAGAATTGGTCCTTTCCTGTCTCTTCCAGGCATTCAGTCCAAACCCAGGAACAGCAGACCACCTAGGCTACAGTCTCAAGGTGGTCTGCTGTTCCTGGGTTTGGACTGAAGGCCTGGAAGAGACAGGAAAGGACCAATTCTTAGAAGGCCAATGCCTACTAAATCTGGGAGGCTGTACTTGCAGGAAATCTTTAACAGTTTGCATATATTTAGCTTTTTACTACATCTTTTTAACTCATTAACCCCGAGTACCGTCACAGGGCGCATCTAAGGTTACATCCGACTGCTCACTGAGATGAGAGCTTTTCTTGTACATTACACCCGAGTGCCTTCTAGTAGCGAGAGTATGTTTATAAGCACAGCTTAAACTCCACTGCCAAAAACTAAGTTGAAAAGGCACCTAAACTTTAAGTATCTTCTCAACTTTACTTTTAAAGTGCAGCTGATGATTGTTTACATAGGGTTTTTTTTTTTTTTTTTAGAGAAAATCGACTTTTTGTGGCTGTAATCTCTCACAGCTAGCCGATTTTCTCAGCATTACGTTATATTGTACAGAGTTGTCCCAGTGACAAATGCACACTCCCTTGCTTCCTTCCTTCACCTGGAGTAAATAAAAAAAAAAAAGGCTAAATGTTCTAAATCTATAAAATTAATTGCATGTTTCAGAAAATAAAGACTTTAGTCCGCAGTCACAGCCAATCAGATTCATGGGTTATGGCCACCTGTATGACATCTCTGCCTCCGCACTTCACAATTCTTTGGTTATGGTAATTAAAAGAGATTCCTGTAGCAACATTGCTCCCTTTTAATTTAGAGAAGACATATACTACAATGAGCCTGCTGCAGGATCCCTCTTCACAGTAAACCAGTGCATTTTCAGCAGGAAGTAAGGGAAATTTCAGGTAAGCACATTTTTTGTAGCCTGCAGTTCCGGACATTTATTTGTCTGTTTATGTACGTGTACATATGTGGTTATGTTTCTGGTTGCATGTGTCAGTGAATGAAAGTAGAATTTGTATGTATGGGTTTGTGTGTGAAAGCAGAAGAGACTATGTATGTGTGTATGAGAGACAGTGAACAGCGAGATCGACGGAGCGTTTATTTTACAATCGCTGTTTAGCGAGTGTAAAATAAAATAAATGAAAAGATGTGTGTGTGTATGCGAGAGAGACTGAGAGTGAGGAATGACAACAGTCCCTGGCAGCAGCAGTTAGACACATTTTTTGTTCAGCGGAAGAGCAAACGAGCAACAAGAAAACAGACAAACGGACTACATTTTTAATAGTTTCTGCAGAATCATGTGCTCCCACAGCCAAACTCTTTTACGTTAATGTAAGAGGTAGTTCTGTGAAAAATATTTATTGCATTTTCTGAACAGCTGTTGTGTAACGTAAAGCAAGCCTGTGTACGTGTACAGGAAGGGGGGAAGAAGAGAAGCGAAGCAAGTTATGGTGCAGAAGAAGACTGCAATGAACCAGCAGCAAGCAGCAATGGAATCGACTAGTACAGCTCAGGTAATTCCACCCATTGTCGCTATACCTGCGGCTGCAGTGGTCTCTGAGGACACTGAAACAGAAACTACGGTAACAAGGAAGTTCTTGTGTGGGGGGGTGGAGGGTAAGTATGAACTGTCTTCATTTTTGTATTTGCCTGTATATCTCTATTTTAGCTTGGTATTATAAGTAGATAGCATAGGTAGCAATGTGGAAAAATGGCTGATTATGGATTTTTATGAGGCAGGATTTTTGTTTTATAAGCTTGAAAGCCTTGTTGTTTGAGCTAATTTTTGATTCTTTAACTATTAGAGTAAGGGTACCTACATTATAACAGAAAATGCTTGGAGAAACTTCCTTTCCATAACATTTGTTTATAGTAGTGTTATTGTGGCATAATGAATTGAATTTTTTGTAGTGTTATCATCCAAAAAAAGGGGGGGGGGGTTATTTCTTTTGTCTTTTATTGTAGTGCTAGTAATAGAACATGATTAATGTCATTTCTTTTGCTTTTATTGAGCGCAGTTAATGTAGTTAGTCAAGAGTACACAGCTTAAGTCTCACGTCCACTGCTTGGCTTGTAGTTATAAATAATAATTTGCATGTCTGGCCTGCTTGGAGTCACCTAAGCATTTTGTCATACTCCTGCATTAAGTAATTACTAAGTTATTGGCATCTGTTTGATTCCTAGGGTGAAATAAACAAATACCATGTTTCTTCCTGAGAGATGCATTGTATGTTGTGGAGGTAGGCGAATGACAATATAAAGTGCCGTTTATGAATATATATATACAAAAAAGAGCTCCCAGATCAGAAAATAGAAAAGGGTCTGTCTTGTACAAATGTAGTAATTGTGCTGCTAGTACAAGATATTACACAGCTGTGATCACTGAATACAAACACACAATAAGTCATAATCTAATGTGGGGTGGTGTTAGCTGTGGTCGCTATTTAAACTTAAGCGAATCTGATAGATGAATAGAGGAGTTACAATATTTTTGTGTTTGTTAAATGTGTATGTAGAAAGTATTCCACAAGTGCAAGACTACATTACTTTCCACACATTTAGACCAACAGCTTTGAGTTAGGTCACATGTGGAGATGTCTTGCTTTGTGCTGGCAACAGACATACCTCCAGGTTGATTACACAGGATGGTACCATGGAACTCATCCATGTGCAAGTCACCATAGATAAGGTCTCTCACTGTATCATGACTAGCTATAGGTGACTATCTATGCCATTCAGAATTTGATCTATGGCTAGATAAGTGATGTATAAAAGTGTACATACATAGCACCTTTTCTCATGTATGTGTACATATACATGAGAGAAGGTGGTATCCTGTGATGTACAATGGGATTAGTATTATTTTAAGATGCTTATGACAGAATTTAGTAACAAAGCTGCGATTAGTTTAGCTTTTCTGAGGTACATTCCATTTTTTTTAAAAAGTGATTCTAGTGCTATATATATTTATTATTTTACATGCAGATTCATGTCTTTCATGCTTTTTAATTTTTATGTTGCATCTTTGGTGAAAGTGAGTTGACATGTAATGTCTTAGAGGAATCTTTCTCATTGCTGTACTTATTGATAATCCATTTGTCCGTAGGTTCATAGGTAGGTACTAGGCTATCAGCCCAAGGGCCTAAGTAAGCCTATCCAACAAGGTTCCCTGACTTATGCCACCCAAGAAAGTTAATTTCCTGTGCCCCTGTTGAGCAGAGCCACAGAAGCGATTCCCGGGGTGTATTTCCTATTTCCCATCCACTCATCAAAATTTTTCTTGAAGAGTACTAATGAGGAACTTTGCTTGACACAGATGGGTAGCTTGTTCCAGAGTATAGGAAGTCTCTGGGACAGAAACCTAGCCCTCCAGCATGTCCTGTTTATTGTGGTGACAAGGTTTAGGCCCTTAGAGCATGTAGCACAGATGGATTGGGATTTCTTTAGCTGTAGCATGTCCAACAGCTCCGGGTTTAACATAGCTTTATATGTTAGGCAAAGATCTCCTCGGAGTAGGCGATTTGCTACAGAGTAAAGCTGGAGTTTTTTGAGACTGTCAGTTTATGGCGTCTGTTTGCGGCCAGTAATCCTCTTTGTGAGGTACTTCTGTGGCCTTTCCAGCTGCTGCAGATGTCTTGTGAGGTACATTCCAAAGGGGGCATTGTACTCTATAATGGGCCTAATGAGTGCCGAGTAGAGGGGAACAATGACCTCTTTTTCCTGGATGAGAACCCTTTTCTGATGCATAGAGGCAGCTGATTTCAAGAGACTGCCAGTATCCACCATTACAATCTGCCATCACATGTCACTTATGCCCTCCTCAAGCACGTTACCGGCACTAGTCTGTAGCATGTCTCCTCATGGCCGTGGCATAATGTTTGCTGGCTCAATGTCTGACCTTTCCTAGTAAACAAATGTTACACCCCAAAAGAAGTGCAACCTATATTGCAATTATTTGCTTTACTTATATAATATTTCAAGTTCAGTGTGACCTGCAGGAAGTAGGAGGTATGCTACTTTATGCAAGTCTCTTCTTGGCGAAAACCGTAAAATCGGTGAGAGGCTTTGTGGAGTGAAAGTGTGAATCTTGCAGAAGTAAATGTTGGTAAATTTTTAAACACTCCCTGGAGTTTCTATTCCATAGGCTGTTTGGTATTTCATAAGTACTGACAAGACTATTGCACAAGGCTGATACCCGATATCATTTAAATGCATCATGTAACTACTTTATGTGCAAGTCAAAACTGCTACGTAATGTGGAGCTTTTCTTCCCAGGCCTCCTCTGAAAATGTGTTTTATCACAGTTAGACTTTCCTATAAATACAGATAAAGAAATAAGTAAGCAAGTAAGTAACTGAAAGATTGGAAAGCACTGTAGAAGAAATGTGATCATGCAGCTTATGTTTCATAATGGGCCTTATAAGGGAAGAATACATGGATGTTATGACCACCCTTGGGTTCTGGGGTTGTGTTCATCTTTTTCCACCACTCAGAATAATATGACATCATTTTTGGAAGCTCCTGTGCTCAAGACTACACGTTAGTTCTAGTACATGCCATAATGTCAAACATCATTTGCCTGTGTGTGCCTAACCCACACCACTCAATTTTTTGATCATCTTCCACAGTTCTGATCATGATCCTATACCATTTGCTTGGTCAAGTTCTTGTGTTCATTGCCTACATACATCATCAGTCCAAGCAGGGTGTTCAGTCTGTTTCATGGAGCTATCTTATATTTTGGGAATTTTTCTTGGGTTTGTCAGTCATGTTTGGAATTTAGGTGGGAGGAGGATTTAATATAGTGTTAATAGTATTTTACTGAATTACTCAGGTCTTCCTCCAAAGAAACAACAACTCAGGTCTTCCTCTTACTGATGACAATGAGTCTGTGTTACCTAACAGCTGCACAAGGTAATATAATGAATGCCTACTTAACAGGTTATGTTTGGGGCCTACTATAGATCCTTGTAACCAATAGCTAATGTCAAGAATGTAGAGAAATTATTTTACCATTTCATTTCTTCTGCACCAAGTAGTTATGGAGCTATTGTAGTGATGAGTTAGTGAACCCTAAGGATGGCAGTTTATGTAAGTGTTTCTGATGGGAGAGAGTATGAAAGCTTTTGATGAGTCTAGAAAAATAGGGGTAAAAGGCTTCAAGCATGTCTGTGAGCGTTGACAGTAACAAGCAGTAGGCTGAAAGTACATACTGAGAATTTTGCACAGATCAAGTTACATTTAAAAAACTGCAAACAAAGATTGTTTAAATTAGAATTTTAATTACAACTGTTTTCAAAATGTAGAGATTTTCTAGTTTTGACAAATGAATTATTTCGCCACGATTTGTGCATGAGACCATTCCTTTATGTTTGCAATCAGCTCAGTGCATTGGTGAGTTGTGCTTTTGAGATTACAAATGCAACAAAAAAGGCCTTGTGATTACCTTTTGGCTTGGGTAGCTATTTTGGTCTCACACTTGGCTTTGTGGCAAATGTTTCATTTTAGTTCTTGTGTATACTCAGATATACTACTGAGGGGGTCATTGGGAGTCATCTGTCATTTTGTTCCTTCTGCATACTTGGAAGAGCTGCTGAAGGGTTTATTGATGGTGATGTTGCATTACATATGGTTACATTACTTAGAATACAGCACAGAAATGTAATTATACTGTAATATGCCAGCATATAAAACATCAGATGTACCACTGACTAATTAATAGTGTAATGTAAAATAAGCAGACTAGAAATCACTTCTGCTTGTATTATTCTATTTGTGATAAGTAGTTGCATGAGTGAGATAAACGTTATCACTTGTTGACAACTGCCAGCATGGAGCTACCATATTTTTTGTGCATTTTCCCTGGCTTTGTCAGTCATGTGTGGAATTTAGGTGGGAGGAAGGGCTCAGTAATATGCAAGTGTACTATTTTACTGAATTACTCAGGTGTTCTCCTTACTGATAATGAATCTGTGTTGCACAACAGCTGCACAAGGTAATATAATGAATGCCTAGTCAACAGGTTATGTGCAGCAATTATCACCTTTGTCTGAGCATGCATAACTTTGCAGTACTGAAAGGAAGGTCATTAGCACATTAGCATTAAGTGCAGTTACAATACAGCAGTGAGTTATTATCACTTTTCTGGTAAAAGTCTCAGCTGCTGTCACTGTTATTCACATAAGCAGAAGTCGTTATCACTTTGACGAATGCACAAGCCAGATTGTGTTTTTTCTCTTTGTAGTCATTGCAAGCCACCCCCTCCATTCTTCATCAACTAGCTATCCTCCAAAACATCTGATTTTATATATATATATATATATATATATATATATATATATATATGCATATGTGTGTGTATATCGATATATATGTATGTGCATAACGTACTTGCACATATACACATGAATATCAGTATGGCAGTGGCCTCTCTTGGGAGATAGGGTGATGCATCTGCATACATTGTCTGTAGTTCATTTAGAGAGGATTTACATGTGCCCTTTCTGTGCCCCTTTGTCAGGTACTGGCCAAACCCTTATGCACCAAGGTCAGGAAGGTTTCGCTTCAGAGATTTATGCCAACTTCTCTTGTGTTGGTGGGTGCATCATGGGGGGCATACCCAGCCATCCATGGATCTTGTGATCGACCTGGATTGCAGTTGGGAACTTGGAGACTCTTCAGTTCAGCCCCATTGTGCTGCTGTCCTAGGTAGAAATGGCCTCAGGGCTGCCACTGTGATGCAGTGTTTCCCCCCGGAAAAGGACACATGCAAAAAGACAAAGCCTGGGGCAGAATTAGTCTTTTCACATGTTGTCTTGGTTGAGCTCTCCACTTAGTTTCCCTCCCGTCAGGTGTAGTAAATGTATGTAGGTCAGGGTAAGACCCTTTACATTAGCTCCCCCCCTTTGAGTCCTTATGACCATTGCCAAAAGGACACGTACATGGAAAAGGTAAAGGTAAGGCAGAGTGCTGGCACTGCATGCAATCAGGAGTCACTGCTGCTACCAGCAGTCTGAGTGGGTAGCCAGCACAGGTATGGGACACTTCAGACGCCCACGGCCTGAAGTCCCGTGCCTGTCCTAGGCATATTAGTGGAGTTGCAGTCCTTACCCTGTTTTTTATCTTTACATGTGCCCCCTTGTCAGTCGTTGTGTGTAATTTTGTGTTTTCACGGGTGGTAGGCATGTACCTCCACAGCGTCATCATCACCACTTGTATACCTTATGAAAAGAATAATGCCCCTGTGGATAGGAGTGAAGATATGGATGGTCTAACCAGGTAATGCTTTATGATATACATATACATGTACTTTTCCAATAGATCTGTCAAACATCAGTAGTAATCTGTTTGCATTTTCTTTGCTGTACAGGTTTGTCCACATTCTGGCACTGACATGGCTTCACGAGCAGGAGAACGACAAGTGAGTGTGGGTATGTGGCCATTCCTACATTCACTGAGCTGCCAGCCATGCCTCCATAACTGAAAACCAGTACAACACGAGTTTCTCCACATCCAGTCTGAAGGTATACTGGACTGCAAGAAGAGGTATGCATTGGAGCAGAGTACTGCAGTTGTTGGAAGAGAAGTGTTCCATCTACCCTGAGCCCAACATCCTTGTTGCTGCACATTGGAAGGAATGATGTCATCAGTCAACCACTGGGAAGGCTGCGGTTTCAAATCAGAGCAATTTCTGAACACCTGCAGTCGTGGTGGCCACGTTGTCATTTTGTGTGGTCGGTGGATCTACAATCTGTCCTGACAGCATCACCACAAAAGATGTTCACCTGTTCAGAAGGGATGGCGTTCACCTAACTGAGGAAGGCATTGCCTTGTTATTGACTGACATCCACAATGGTGTGAGGAGAGCTATGCAGGATTGGAAATATGCAGCTTGTGAGAAGAATGGAAAACACCCATGACCAAGTAGGGACCAGTATGGTAAGTACAACTCTATTATGAAATGTGTTGTGTAAAATATATTTTTATGAGTTTGGCAAATAACTGTGGTAAGAAGCTGGTGAAGATGCTGAGAAAGAACCGTTTCAGGAGAGTACTAGCATGTACAATCGAATATGTATTGTATGTGTATATGTATAACATTGATAGTTCCAACATATAAAAGAATTGGGCCTGTATGTTGTACACATGTGCAGATATCTATGTTTGTTTCGGACTTAGGTTATGGAAATTATGATTTTTTTTCATATTTTGGTAAATAACTTTGCAAGGGAGTATCTGAATGTGTTAATACCTCATATTGAAGACAGTACTGATAGTTCTAACATGGTAAAAGAATGGTGCCTTTATGTTGTACTCCTGTGCAGATATCAAAGTTTGTTTCGGACTTAGGTTATGGAAATGATTTTTTTTTCATATTTTTGGGAAAAAACTTTGCAAGGGAGCATCTGAATGTGTTAAGTAATACCTCATTTTGAAAATAGTATTGATAGTTCTAACATGGGAAAAGAATGGTGCCTGTATGTTGTACTCATATGCAGATATCAAAGTTTGTTTCGGACATGGGTTATGAAAATTATGATTTTTTTTTCATATTTTGGTAAATTAACTTTACAAGGGAGCACCTGAATGCGCTAAGTAATACCTCATTTTGAAGACAGTATTGATGGTTCTAACATGGGAAAAGAATAGTGCCTGTCTGTTGTACTCCTGTGCAGATATCAAAGTTTGTTTCAGACTTGGGTTATGGAAATTATGATTTTTTTTTCATATTTTGGTAAATAACTTTGCAAGGGAGCATCTGAATGTACTAAGTAATACCTCGTTTTGAAGGCAGTACTGATAGTTCTAATATGGTAAAAGAATGGTGCCTTTATGTTGTACTCCTGTGAAGATATCAAAGTTTGTTTCGGACTTAGGTTATGGAAATGATTTTTTTTTTCATATTTTTGGTAAATAACTTTGCAAGGGAGCATCTGAATGTGTTGAGTAATACCTCAATTTGAAAACAGTATTGATAGTTCTAACATGGGAAAAGAATGGTGCCTGTATGTTGTACTCATATGCAGATATCAAAGTTTGTTTCGGACATGGGTTATGAAAATTATGATTTTTTTTTCATATTTTGGTAAATTAACTTTACAAGGGAGCATCTGAATGTGCTAAGTAATACCTCATTTTGAAGACAGTATTGATGGTTCTAACATGGGAAAAGAATAGTGCCTGTCTGTTGTACTCGTGTGCAGATATCAAAGTTTGTTTCAGACTTAGGTTATGGAAATTATGATTTTTTTCATACTTTGGTAGATAACTTTGCAAGGGAGCATCTGAATGTGCCAAGTAATACCTCATTTTGAAGACAGTATTGCTGGTTCCAACATGGTAAAAGAATTGTGCCTGTATGTTGGACACGTGCAGATATCAAAGTTTGTTTGGAATTAGGTTATGGAAATTATGATTTTTTTTCATATTTTAGTAAATAAATTTGCAAGGGAGCATGTCAGTGCGCCAAGTAATACCTCATTTTGAAGCAGTGTTACTCCTTACAACATGGTAAAAGAACTGTGTCTGTGCACTCTACACATGTACAGATATCACAGTTTGTTTAGTCTTGTACAATTATGAAAATTATACATTTATAATACTTTTCATTATTATGCCCATATCTTTGCAAGGGAAAGTACAGTTTTGTACCTACCATAAATGTAGATGTCCGATAGGTATGCATCTGCAGTCATCACATATGGGTTGTCCTGCCTCAGGCAGCCCTTCGGTCGGCCGGATTCCAAAGTCTGGGTCTGGCCTCGGCTGATGTCGCACTTTCCCCGACGTCAAAGCGTCTGAGGTATAAAAGCATCAGCCAATGCCATTTTCCTCAGTTTTTCTTGCCCTAGATGCCCTCTAAGGAAGGCTAAAATTTGGAGATATGCATTGCAAAAACAAATCCAAACATGCACAGTACTATAAAAACAAATACACCATAATAGATCCCCCCAGCTAGCTATAAGAGGGGTAAGTACCCAAGAAGTATACCACAGAGGGGAAGGAGGGAGGGTAAACCTGACTGCAGATGCATACCTATCGGACATCTACATTTATGGTAGGTACAAAACTGTACTATGTCCTTCAAGGATGCATCTGCAGTCGTCACATATGGGTAGAATACCATAGCCAATCTGGGGGTGGAGGAACTAACTAAAGGATGGTGTAGCTAAAATACCCTGCAGGACTGCCGTAGCAAAGCCAGCTCTGGATCTGGAGTATAAAGGTAAATTGTAATGCTTGCCAAATGTATGCACGGAGCTCCATGTAGCAGCTTCTAAAATGTCCTTGGTAGCCACCCCTCTTAGGAAGGCTGTGGTGGTGGCTGTGGCTCTCGTGGAATGAGGTCTAATGTCAGCTGGCACAGTTTTTCCATGAAAGGAGTAACAAAAACGAATGCAATTTCCTATCCATTTTGAAATTGTCTGTTTGGAAATTGCTTTTCCTTGTGCCCCAGCAGCATATGCTACAAACAGCTGGTCAGTCTTTCTGTAACTTTTAGTTCTGTCCAAGTAGTAGCGCAACTGTCTGTGTATGTCCAAGGTGTGCAGAAGTTTCTCCCCTTTATTTTGTGGTTGTGGGAAGAATGTAGGCAAGTGAATAGCTTGGTTCAAAGATACCCTGGATACCATCTTTGGCATAAATGTAGGATTGGTTCTCAATGAAACTCTGTCCTGATGAAAGATAAGAAATGGCTGTACTGCCATTAGAGCTTGTAACTCAGATACTCTTCTTGCTGAGGTTATGGCCAGAAGGAAGGCAGTTTTCCAAGACAGAAACTGTAGATCTGCAGATGCTGCTGGTTCAGAGGAAGTGTTAGTTTTTCCAACACGAAGTTAAGGTCCCAAGTAGGTAGAGGTGGTTTCCTTGGAGGATTGATGTTTTTGATCCCTCTTAGAAACTGTCTCAGGAGAGGATGAGAGAAGATAGGTGGATTAACATTGTATTCTGCTGAAATTGCTGAGGCATGTATCTTAATGGAAGAGTATGACAGGCCGTTGTGGAACAATTCTGCCAAATATTCCAGTATATGTGCCATGTTCATCACTGTCACATCTAGGCCCTTTGTTGTGTTCCAAGTGTGAAACCTTTTCCATTTTGCTGAATATGCCTTCCTTGTGGAAGGCCGTCGAGCTTCCATAATAATATCCTTCACTCTCTGGGATAGCTTATCCTGAGGAGGAGTCATGGTATTTTCCAGGCAGTTAGCTGCAAGGTTTTCAGGTTGGAATGCACAGTCTTGAAATTGTGCTGCGTCAGTAGAAGTGGCCATAGGGGGAGAGGCCACGGTTTCGTCTGTGACATGCTCTTTAACAGTGGGTACCAGTGCTGTCTTGGCCAGTTTGGAGCTATCAGAATCACTCTGGGCTGCTCTGTCCTGATCTTCAGTAAGACCTTGGTCATTAATGGGAGAGGTGGAAAAGCCTACACTGTTAGAGGTCTCCAGCTGAAAGAGAGAGCGTCCACTTTCCATGCTTGTGGGTGGTATGTCCTTGAGCAGAATTTCTTCAGTTGATGATTGTGGGGGGAGGCGAACAGATCTATTTCCAGCCTTCCCCATGATTGTGTTATGAGTAAGAAGATGTCTGGGTGCAGCATCCATTCGTGTGCATCCATGATATTTCTGCTTAAGCTGTCTGCCAGTATACTGTCTTTCCCTGGCACAAACTGGGACTGCAGCTGTATATTGAGTTTCAAGGAAAGTTCCCATAGATTCATTGCCAGTCTGCAAAGAGGGTAGGAATGGGTGCCTCCTTGCTTGTTTATGTACCACATAACTGTGGTGTTGTCTGTCCTTATGAGTAGGTGGCCTTGATGAAGAAAAAGTTTGAAGGCCTCGATTGCTTGTATCACTGCCAGCATTTCCTTCTGGTTTATGTGCATGCGCAGCTCTCTTTGTGACCATAGCCCTTGGATACATCTGCCCTCTATGTGTGCTCCCCAACCTTGGTCTGAAGCGTCCGTAGTGATGGTTTGGTTGGCTCTTGGCTTGCTGAAGGGCAACCCGCTGTTCGACTGGCAGGCTTGAGCCCACCACAGAAATTCCTTTTGGAGGCATGGAATGAGTGGGATCAAAGTTTCTAAGCTGTGACTGTGCTGAGTCCATAAACTCCTTAGGTACCATTGTAATTTTCTCATATGCAGCCTTGCTTGTGGGATCAGAAGAATGCAAGATGTCATGTAACCCAGGGCCTGCAGGATTTTCCTTGCAGTCAGCTGAGTTTGTCTTGTCAGATTCTTGAAGTAATCCGGTAGTTGTTTTTGTTTTTCTTCTGTGAGAAAGGCCATTTGGGTGGTTGTGTCTAGATCCGCACCCTGAAAAGTTATTCTTTGGGATGGAACAAGTCTTGATTTGTGGATGTTGACTGTATATCCCAAGGCCTGCAGTAGGTGGATGGCATAATCCAAGTCCTTTAACAAAGTTTGCTTGCTGTCCGCTTGTATAAGGCAGTCGTCCAGATATGGGTAAATTTGAATCCGCTGAAGTCTGCAGTGTGCAATTACTGATGCCAGGCATTTCGTGAATACTCTGGGCGCAGTAGATAAGCCAAAGGGCAATGCTGAGAATTGATAATGCTCTGACCCTGCAAGAAATCTGAGGTGTCTTCTGCAACTTTGTCTGATAGGGACATGCAGGTATGCCTCCTTGAGGTCTAGAGTCACCAGCCAGGACCCCTTGCCCAGCATGGGAAGGAGTTGCTGTAGAGTCAGCATTTTGAATTTTGGCACAATGAGGTAAGTATTCAGTGCGGACAAGTCGAGAATAGGCCTCCATTGATTTTCTTTTCTTGGAACAAGGAATAATCTGGAGTAAAATCCTTGGCCTTGTTCTGAAAGAGGTACCTTTTCTATAGCTTTCATTTGTATTAAGTTGGAAATTTGTTTCAAAGCCTCTGCCCTCTGATTTGGTGGCAGGTCTGGCATGCCTTTTCTTTTTGGCAATGTGTGGAAATGGAACCTGTATCCTTTGTCTATTATTTGCAGTGTCCATGTGTCCCTTGTAATGCTGTGCCAATTTTTTGAAAATAAAGAAAGCTTTCCGCCCAAAGGTGCTTCTAACTGAGCCCTGGTCGGCGGAGTCAAAACAAAGTCATTGAGTCTGTCCTGGTGTAGCAGTTGTAGTTCCTGCACTACCTCTCTGGTTGGGAGGCTGCCATTGACGGCCTCTGTAGGAGCCTCTAGCTTGCCCTCTACCTCTGGCACGCCTATTCCTGCCTCTCTGAGATCTATCTGAGTCCGGAAAGGACCAATTCTTAGTAGGGCAATTTCTGCTGAATCTTGGTGGTTGGACTTGCAGAAAGTCTTTGACTGTTTGCACAGATTTTGCCTTTTCTTCAAATTTCTTTAAGACCTCTTGAGCCGTGGAACCAAATAATTTTTGCTTTTCCATAGGAGCATCCAAAAGCTTAGCTTTAACATGGTCTGGCAGAGATTGTTCCTTCAGCCAGGCATGCCTACGTATGACTGCACCAGTCATAGCTGACCTACATGAAGCTTCCAATGCATCATAACCACACTGCAAGAAATGGTTACTAACCTGCTGGGAATTATGTACCAGATCCTGAAGGGATTTGCGATCAAGGGGTTCAGAAGAAGACAGTTTCTTATGCAATTCATCTAACAAATACTCTTGGTACTGTATCATATGAAATTGACAATTTAATGCCCTCATGGAAAGAGTTGCAGAAGTATACACTTTCTTACCCCATCTCTCTAAAGCTCTGGACTCCCTTTCAGAGGGTAGAGGATTTCTAGCAGTAGCAGCTGCAACCCCTTTTGGGCCCTGGGAAATAGTTTCTGGATCAGCAGAGTGGGCCTTGTACAGGTGTAGATGTGAGTCCGGGACCCTATAGTACCTATCCGGTTTGGCAGGAACCGGAGGGAGAGAGTCAGGGGCTGTACTAGCATCAGAGTACACATCATCAATAACATTCAAGACAGGAGGTATAGCTAAAGGCCTATGCTGAGGTAAATGTAAAAAGGTCCTTAATCTCTTTCTAGAATCAGAGAATTCCTGACCCTGCCATTGAAAATGTTCTCTCAGAGTGTAATGTCTCTCCAAAGGAAAACTCTTCAGGAGGGGAGGCCGAGGGAATAGATTCTTCAGCATCAGAATCCTCGTAGGCCGAATAAGCCTCCTCCTGGTGGTCTGACAGAGTAGAGCCATCAGTGGACTCATCTGAGAGGTGGGGGTCAGAGGGCTCAACCCTGGGCCTTTTGTCTGGAGGTGGTTGAGAGCCCCTGTCCGGATGAGGTTGAGAACTTCTAATTAAGGAGATAAGATCCTCTGCTAAGCTAAGAATCTGTGAGCCAGTAGAAGGTCTCTGAGAGGTAACCTTGGGAGGCAAAGCTTTAGTAAAGCTAGCAGCTTTTGCCCTAGAGAAAGTCTTAATGGACATGGATGCAGGTCGTCTGGCTGCACCACGTGCAGAAGTAGACTTGTCTAAAGGAATGGTGTCGGAAGGTTCCTGGACACCAATTTCAGAAGGTAATTCAATAACCGACTCGGCCGGGGCCTCCGGGGCCGAGGTAGTCGGTTGTGCGGTTTCGGTAATCGGAAGTACCAAGGACTCTGTTTCAGCAGAGACCGAGACACTCGCGGTAGGCCTGACCGTGGTTTCAGCCGAAACCGCGGCCCGCGTGTGTCGGTCCTTGTCCTTCCGTTTCTTGACTAAATGCAAAGTCGGAGTCTCCGACGACATCTTGTAAGCAAAACTAGCCCCAAAGAATTCCTCTGCAAACTCCGACCGACATCTAAGAGTTCGTCGGTTGAAGGAAGCACAGGCTGAACAGGCCGAGACATCGTGGTCTGGGCCTAGGCAGGGGAGGCAGTAAGAGTGGAAATCCTTATGAGGTATTTGTTTCCCACAAGTTAAACAATTATTAACTTTATCCGACATCGGCTGAGGCAAGAAAGAGTCCCCAACGGGGTACTTAGCTTTTTCGAAGTCTTCGGTAGCTGAATCACAGGAGCTGGCCGACTGGCACTTGCGAACTGCTTCCGCTTCGGGCACCACGCGGCAAGAAAGACTGAGGAAAATGGTGTCGGCTGATGCTTTTATACCCCAGACGCTCTGACGTCGGGGAAAAGTACAGTTTTGTACCTACCATAAATGTAGATGTCCGAACTGGATAGCATCTGCAGTCATAACAAATGGGTTGTCCTGTCGTCAGGCAGCCCTTCGGTCGGCCGGATTCCAAAGTCTGGGTCCGGCTTCGGCTGATGTCGCACTTCACCCGACGTCATCTCTGCTGGTCTTCGGGTATAAAGGCATCAGCCGACGCCATTTTCCTCAGTGTTTCTTGCCCCAGATGCCAGTTGCCCTCTTGGAAGGCTAAATTTTGGATAAATGCCAATGTTTCCAAAAAAAGTAGAAGGCAAACACAAAAAATAAGCATGTATGTACATATATACGAACAAATACACCATAAGAGACTCCCCCCCAGCTAGCTATTAGCAGGGTAAATACCTAGGAGTACCACAGAGGGGAAGGAGGGTGGGTAATCCTGACTGCAGATGCTATCCAGTTCGGACATCTACATTTATGGTAGGTACAAAACTGTACTATGTCCTTCATGGATGCATCTGCAGTCATAACAAATGGGTAGAATACCATAGCCAAACTAGGGGTGGAGGAAGAAAAATTATGGTGTAGTTAGGATCCCTTGCAGTACAGCAGTGGCAAACCCTGCTCGGGATCTAGAGTATAGAGGTAAATTATAATGATTGGCAAATGTATGCACGGAGGTCCAAGTAGCCGTCTCAATAATGTCATTGGTTGCCACTCCTCGTAAGAAAGCTGTGGTAGTGGCTGTAGCCCTTGTAGAATGAGGTCTTATGTTCTGTGGAATTGGTTTTCCATGGTAGGAGTAACAGAATCTTATGCAATTTCCTATCCATTTGGAGATTGTCTGTTTGGAAATTGCTTTTCCTTCCCTTCCCGTTGCATAGGCTACTAAAAGCTGGTCAGTTTTTCTGTTACTTTTGGTTCTGTCCAGGTAGTAGCGTAACTGCCTATGTACATCCAAGGTATGCAGCAGTCTTTCCCCCCTGTTCTGTGGATTGGGAAAGAAGGTAGGTAGGTGGATTGCCTGGTTTAAAGACACTCTGGATACCACCTTAGGCATAAATGTAGGATTAGTTCTCATGGACACCCTATCTTGATGGAAGATTAGGAAGGGTTGCACTGCCATTAAGGCCTGTAGTTCCGAAACCCTCCTTGCTGAGGCAATTGCCAGTAGGAAAGCAGTTTTCCATGACAGGTGTTGCAGATCTGCTGTTGCTGCTGGTTCAAACGGAGGAGTGTCAACTTTTCTAGCACAAAGTTCAAGTCCCATGTTGGTAATGGTGGTTTCCTAGGAGGTTTTACATTCTTGATCCCTCTGAGGAACTGCCTGAGTAGAGGATGAAAAGACAGGTGGATCAAGCTGTATTCTGCTGAAATAGCTGATGCATGTATCTTGATGGAGGAATAGGACAGGCCTGTATGTAGAAGCTCTGCCAAGTACTCCAGAATATTAGCAATATCTATGTTCGACACATCTTTTCCTCTTTCAGTACTCCAAATGACAAACCTTTTCCATTTTCCTGCATAGTTCCTTCTTGTTGAAGGTCTGCGGGCTTCAAGGATAATGTCTTTAACCCTTTGGGAAAGGTCTGGGTTAGTTGCTGCTATGTGATGTTCCAGGCGGTCAGTTGCAAGGTTTTTAGGTTTGGATGTATGATGTTGTAGTTGTTCTGAGTCAACATCAAAGGCATCAGGGGTATTGACCACATTCTCTCCCGAGACATGCTCCTTAGCAATGGGTACCAGTGTTGTCTCGGCCAATTCGGAGCTATCAGGATTATCCTTGGAAGTTCCTCTTTGATTTTCAGTAGTACCTTGTGCATCAAGGGAAGAGGTGGAAATGCATATGCTGTCAGGCCTTTCCAGCTGAAGGATAGAGAGTCCACCTTCCATGCAAGTGGGTGGAATGTCCTTGTGCAGAATTTTTTGAGCTGGTGATTGAGTGGGGATGCGAATAGATCTATTTGTGGCATTCCCCATTTCTTTGTGATGGCCTTGAAGATGTCTGGGTGTAGCATCCATTCGTGAGCATCCGAGGTGGTTCTGCTTAACATGTCTGCTAGGGTGTTCTCTTTTCCTGGCACAAATATTGCCTGTAACTGGATGTTGTAGCTGAGAGCCAGATTCCAAAGGTCCGAAGTCATTCTGCATAGGGGGCATGAATGAGTGCCTCCCTGTTTGTTGATGTACCACATGACTGTGGTGTTGTCTGTCCTTATCATCAAATGGCCTTCTTTGAGGAATGGTCTGAATTTTTGGATTGCCAGTTTTACTGCCAGCATTTCTTTTTGGTTTATGTGCAGGTGCAGCTGGTCTTGAGTCCACAATCCTTGTATGCATTTGTCCAGCATGTGCGCCCCCCATCCTAGGTCTGAGGCGTCCGTTGTGATGGTTTGGCTTGCTCGAAAGTTGTGGAAGGGTAAGCCTGGGTTTGACTGGCATGCTTGTGCCCACCACAGAAACTCCTGTTTTAGGCATGGGATTAGTGGGATTTCTGTTTCTAAGCTGTGTCTGTGCTGAGACCATAAATTCTTTAGGTACCACTGTAGCTTTCTCATATGCAGTCTGGCATGTGGGACCGAGATTATACATGATGCCATGAAACCCAAGGCCTGCAGAACTTTCCTTGCTGTTAGTTTGTTCTGCTTTGTTAATGCCAAGAAGTAAAGAGGGAGTTCTTTTTGTTTTTCTGCAGTTAGGAATGCCATTTGTTTTACTGTGTCCAATTCCGCGCCCAAGAATGTTCTTGTTTGGGATGGTATCAGCCTTGACTTTTGTAAATTGAATGTGTATCCCAGGGCTTGTAGCAAGTAAATGACCCTTTGTAAATCTGTTGTCAGCTTGCTTTTGTTCTCCGCTTGTAACAGGCAGTCGTCCAGGTATGGATAAATTTGGATTCCCTGTAGTCTGCAGTGAGCGATTACTGATGCCAGGCATTTTGTGAATACTCTGGGCAGTAGATAAGCCAAAGGGCAATGCTGAGAATTGATAATGCTCTGATCCTGCAAGAAATCTGAGGTATCTTCTGCAATTTGGTCGAATGGGGACGTGCAGGTATGCCTCCTTGAGATCTAGAGTTACCAGCCAACACTCCTTGCCCAGCATGGGAAGAAGTTGCTGTAGGGTCAGCATTTTGAATTTTGGGACAATGATGTATGTGTTTAAGACGGACAGGTCGAGAATAGGTCTCCAACTTTTCTCTTTTCTTGGTACTAGGAAGAGTCTGGAGTAGAATCCTTTGCCCTGTTCTGTTATTGGTACTCTTTCCACAGCTCTCATCTTTGCTAATTTCGCTATCTGCTGTAGAGCTTCTATTTTTTGATTTGGAGTTAGGTTTGGCATTCCTCTTTTTACTGGTAAGGTGTGGAAGTGGAACCGGTAGCCTTGGTCTATGGTTTGCAAAATCCACTTGTCTTTTGTGATATAGTGCCAATTTTTCGAAAATAAGGCTAACTTTCCGCCTAAAGGTGCTGCTATTTGCTCCCTGGTAGTGTGTCAGAGCCAAGTCACTGTGATTGTCCTGTTGCAGTGGCAGTGGTTGTGTCTGAGCCTCAGTTATTGCCTTGCCACTGTCGTCCTCTGTAGGCACCTCCTCTGGATTGATTTCTGCCTCTAGAGCGTCTATTCCTGCCCCTTTGGGATTTTGTAGAGTCTGGAAAGGACCAATTTTTGGCAGGCCAGTTTCTGCTAAACCTTGGGGGCTGAACCTGTAAGAAATCTTTAACTGTTTGTACAGATTTTGCCTTTTCTTCCATTTTCTTCATTACTTGCTGGGCAGGTGTACCAAATAGACTGGCCTTATCCATAGGAGCATCTAACAGCTTTGCTTTAACATGATCCGGTAAGACCTGTTCTTTCAACCATGCATGCCTTCTTATCCCTGTGCCAGTCATGGCTGATCTAAATGAAGCCTCCAGTGCATCATAGCCACATTTTAAGGAATGGTTACTAACCTGTTGGATGTTATTCACCATTTCTAATACATATTTCTTATCTAAGGATTCATCAGAGGACAGTTTTTAGTTAACTGATCAAGCATAAACTCTTGGTATTGGATCATATGAAACTGACAGTTTAAAGCTCTAGCTGAGAGAGTAGCAGAGGTGTAAACTTTTTCCCCATCTCTAAGGACCTGGATTCCCTTTCAGAAGGAATAGGGTTTTGCTGTGGTCGAGGCTACTGCCTTAGGCCCCTGGGATATAGTTTGGGATCTGCAAGTGGGGCCTTGTATAGGTGGTGATGAGTGTCTGGCACCCTGTAAAATCTATCTGGTTTGGCAGGGGCTGGAGGTAAAGAATCAGGAGCCGTGCAAACATCATTAAATGCGTCATCCACAACAGGCAGTACAGGAGGTATAGCTAAGGGCCTATGTTGTGGTAAGTGCAGAAAAGTCCTAAGCCTTTTTCTTGAATCTGAGAAATCTTGTCCCTGCCATTGGAATTGTTCTCTCATGGCATGTAAGGTTTCCCCAAAGGAAAATTCCTCTGGTGGAGAGGCAGCTGGAATGGATTCTTCAGCATCGGAATCTTCATAAGTAGAAAAAGGGGCCTCTGGCTGGTCTGTAATGTCCGAGTCATCCGCAGAATCATCAGAGGACACTGGCTCGGGGGGCTCTGCTCTAGGTCTCTTTTCTGGGGGCTGAGAGGCCCTGTCTGGGTGAGATTGGGATCCCCTAATTAAGGATATTAAATCTTCTGCCAGAGTAAGCATTTGTAAACTTGAAGTGGGCCTGTGTGAGGGGGGCTTAACAGGCACTGATTTAGCAGATTTGGCTGCTGTAGCCCTGGCAAAGGCCTTAATAGACATGGCTGCAGGAGGCCTAGCAGCACCACGTGCTGGGGTAGAGACATCCAAAGGGATGGTGTCTGATAAATCACTAGGAACCACAGTTGTAGGCAAAAATTTCTGAGGCCGATTCAACTAAGGTAGCAGGAGCCTCAGTAGTAGTCATGGATTCGGCTGAAGATTGACCGGTTTTCTCGGTTTCGGCCGAAACCGAGACACTCGCGCTTGCTTAACCGTGGTTTCGCCGAAACCGCGGACCGCGAGTGTCGGTCTTTTCTTTGCGTTTTTAACAATTTGGGTAGTCGGAGGATCCGGCGGCATAATGTATGCAAAATCTGATCCAAAAACTGTTCAGCAAACTCCGACCGGCCTAAGCGCTCGTCGGTTGAAGGAAGCACAGGCGAACAGGCTGCTACGTCGTGGTCTGGGCCTAAGCAAGGCAGACAGTAAGAGTGGAAATCTTTATGAGGTATTTGTTTCCCACAAGTTAAACAGTTATTGACTTTTTCTGACATCGGCTGAGGCAAGAAAGGGTCCCCAACGGGTACTTAGCTTTAGAAGTCTTGAGTAGTATTCGGTAGTAGTAATCTCTGGATCTGACCGACCGCACTTGCGAACAGCTTCTGCTTGGCACGCGCAAGAAAGATT
Source organism: Protopterus annectens (assembly GCF_019279795.1). NCBI lineage: Eukaryota > Metazoa > Chordata > Ceratodontiformes > Protopteridae > Protopterus > Protopterus annectens. The sequence goes on from NC_056741.1 coordinate 1,497,158,670, forward strand.
GAGGAAAATGGCGCCGGCTGATGCCTTTATACCAAGACCAGCAGAGATGACGCCGGGTGAAGTGCGACATCAGCGGCGGACCCAGACTTTGGAATCCGGCCGACAGAAGGGCTGCCTGACGACAGGACAACCCATTTGTTATGACTGCAGATGCATCCATGAAGGACATGTGCGACATCAGCCGAGGCCAGACCCAGACTTTGGAATCCGGCTGACCGAAGGGCTGCCTGAGGCAGGACAACCCATATGTGATGACTGCAGATGCATCCTTGAAGGACATCATGGTGATCACACAAATGATGCATCATTTTGAAAATGACATTCAGATGCACAACTTCTACACTGATATGTACGCTCTGTCTGTTACAGGTGATGAGATATTATGCTTTGCTTATTTATCAATTATGACAAATATTATATTAATCATATTTCTTTGAATATCTCTGTAAAGGAGCATCACACAGTAATGGTTAAGGTATCATTTTAAAGCTGACATTCATACTAACAAATTGCATTCAAATTGTATGGGTCTGCATGGTACATTGACCAAGATATTATGCTTTGTTTTTCCAAAAAGATAAAAAATATGCACAATATCAGCATTCCTTGCCAAATATTTAATAATCACTTTGATATACACTATCAACATTTATACTGTTGGTAAGGTCAGTGTCTGCTGAACAATGTTCGCGTTTACATTTTTAGTCTAGCTCTTATAGTTAAAGAATTATGAACATTTGTTTTCTGTATGGTTTTAGAAATGGATTTTCTGAAAATGAGCTCAGGCTGCACTGTTGTTCCTATGGTGGAATTAAGCAGGCAGCTTTTCCTGAGCTGCTCCGGAGTGAATGAGTTAAGTAGTACTTCTGCTTTGTTGCCAAACACGCAGTCATGGTTTAAGGGAGCATCCAGTAATTTAGCTTTAACATGATCTGGCAAATTTTGCTTCTTAAGCCAAGCACGCCTTCTAAGAACAGACCTAGTGACAGCAGCCCTGCAAGATGCTTCTAGAGTCAAAACCACATTGCAAAGTGTTTACCAACTTGTTCAGGAGAATGCATTAAATCCTGTAATTCTTTATTTTCAGTACAGTCAGAAATCAACATCAATTTCTGTTTAAGTAGTCCAATAATATGCTACTGATACATTAACATATAAAACTGGCAGTTTAAGGCCCTAATGGGCAAAGTAGCAGGAGTGTATACCTTCTTACCCAATCTGTCCAGGACCCTGGAATCTCTATCAGAGGGAGTAGGGTTTTGGCAGTAGTAAGGGAGTAGGGTTTTTAGCAGTAGTAGACTTAACGTCTTTGGGTCCCTGTGAAATGGTCTCTGGGTCAGCAGTAGGATTCTTAAAGAGGAACTTGAGAGTCAGGTACTCAGATTTCCTGGAAGCCAGAGGTAAAGTGCGTCTGGGGCCAGGCCAGATTCCAAGAAGGCATCATCTACAATGTCCAGTACAGAAGGGATAGCTAAAGGCCTGTGTTGAGGTAGGAGTAGAAATTCCCTAAGCCTCTTTTTGGAGTCAGAGTAATCCTGGCTTTCACAGTGGAAATACTCCCCAAGATTGTGCAAGGTTTCACCAAAAGAAAAATTTTCTGGAGGGGAAGCAGAGGGTATGGAGTCCTCTGCATCAGAATCCTTATAGGTAGATAAGGGCAAATCCTTGTCATTAGAACAGAAATTTCAGAATCCTGATCAGAAGAATCAGAAGGAAAGTCAGTTCTAGGTCTCTTAGAGGGAGAAGGCTGGGTTCCCCTAATTACAGTAATAAGGTCTTCTCGTTGAAGCCTTATAAGATGAGATCAAGAAATGTTTCACTGATGAAGAAAGGCTAGGGAGCCTAGCTATATTTGGAATCAGAGCAGCCAAGTTGCCAATTTGCAGGTTGGAAGGGAAGGGTGCAGCGTCCCTGACACACGAGTCAGAAGGTCTACAACTAGGTCCAGAATCCACGGCTCCTCCTGGAAGTGAAACCAAAGGAAGGATAAAGTACAGTTTTGTACCTACCATAAATGTAGATGTTCGAGTGCTCATACAGCTGCAATCATAACAGTTGGGTTATCCTGCCAACAGGCAGGTCCGCGGTCGGCCGAATTCCAAAGTCTAGGTCCGGCGTCGGTTGTCGTTGCTTCCTCCCTGACGTCAGTGCGGCAGGGGTATAAAAGAGGCAGCTGACGCCATTTTCTTCAGTTTTTCTTGCCCTAGATGTCAGGTGCCCCCAGAAGGAAGGCAATACATAAATTTGTGTAATAATGCAGTGCAATATAATCAAAATACAGTAGTTGCAAGCAAATACATAGTACAGTTTTGTACCTACCATAAATGTAGATGTTCGAAGATCCACATTGCTGCAGTCCTTACACTTGGGTAGTCCGCTATCCTCGGTCGGCCCGAATATCAAAGTATTAGGCTGACGTCGGTCAAGGCGCTTAAGACTGACATCAGGACGTCAGGGTACAAATGCGCATGACCGACGTCATATCCTCAGTCTTTTCTTGCCCCAGATGTCAGAAGACCCTAAACAGAAAGGTCAAAACCAAAAGACAGCAAAAAAACAACCAACCACCCTTGCACTAATCATATGAACAATATATACAATATCCACAATATTTACAACCCAAACCACACAACCGCCTCTAACAACATAGGGGAAGGAGGGAGGGTAAATTGGACTGCAGCAATGTGGATCTTCGAACATCTACATTTATGGTAGGTACAAAACTGTACTATGTTCTTCATCTCACATTGCTGCAGTCCTTACACTTGGGTAGAATCCCAAAGCAGAGGTAAGGGAGGATGGCAAAACTATAAAGTAGTAGGAGCTGCCAAAATGCCCTGTAAAATAGCAGTGGCAAACCCAGCCCTAGATTTAGAGTAAAGTGGGAGGTGGTAATGCTTAGAGAAAGTATGCACTGAACTCCAAGTAGCTGCCTCCAAAATATCTTTAGTTGCCACCCCTTAAAAGCTGTAGAAGTGGCAGTAGCTCTAGTGGAATGAGGCCTAATCCCAGCTGGAATCTCCTTACCATGATGGGAATAACAGAAAGCAATACAAAACCCAATCCACTTAGAAATAGTTTGTTTTGACACAGGCTTGCCCTGAGAACCCAAAGCAAAAGAAACAAACAACTGCTGAGACTGCCTGAACCCTTTAGTTCTGCTCAAATAATATCGCAACTGCCTGTGTATATCCAAGGTGTGCAAAATCTTTTCCCCTTTATTTTGGGGGTTTGCATAAAAAGTAGGCAAATGAAAAGTTTGGTTTAAAGACACACTAGAAACCACTTTAGGCATAAAGGAAGGATTAGTGCGAAAGATACCCTATCCTTATGGAAAATTAAGAAAGGCTCAACTGCCATAAGGGCCTGTAATTCAGAAACCCTTCTCGCAGAGGTAATGGCCAACAAAAAAAGCAGTCTTCCATGATAAATATTTCAACTCGGCAGTAGCTGCAGGCTCAAAAGGTTGTAGAGTGAGTTTCTCCAACACAAAATTGAGATCCCAAGCAGGAGTAGGAGCTCTGGGGTCTTATATTCTTTGCCCTCTAAGGAATTGCTTAAACAAAGGATGAGAAAACAATGGTGGGTCACAGTCATAGTGAGCAGAAATTGCTGCAGCATGAATCTTAATAGAAGAGAAGGACAAACCTTTGTCCAGTAACTCAGCAAGATATTGAAGAGCCACACTTAAATTAGGCTTAGCAACATCAAATTCCTGTGCTGCACTCCAAAATAAAAATCTCTTCCATTTATCTATGATACTTTCCTTGTACTAGGCCTTCTGGCCTCCAAAATAACATTCAAAACTTGCTGCGGAAGCTGAGACCCTCCAGGGTTTAAAACAGAATATGCCAGGCTGTTAGGTGAAGAGAGTGAAGTTTGACATTGAGTAAATGACTGTTCTCTTGAGACAGCAGGTGTGGAATCAAGGTAAAGGCCATGGAGGCTCCCGAACCAGACTTCTCAGTAATGGGTACCAGTGCTGTCGAGGCCAATCTGGAGCTATTAGAATCATCTTTGGCTTGTCCTGTCTGACCTTTAGGAGTACCTTTGGGAGGAGAGGCAGAGGTGGAAAGGCATACACATGAAGATTGCTCCAAATGAAAGAAAGAGCATCCACTTTCCAAGCTGTGGGATGAAACCTTTTTGTGCAAAACTTTGGCAGCTGGTAGTTTAGTGGAGAAGCGAACAGATCTATGTCTGGAGTTCCCCATGACACTGTCAAATTCTGAAATACATGAGGATCCAATTTCCACTCGTGGGGATCCATAATTAATCTGCTCAACACATCTGCTAAGGAGTTCTGTGCTCGGCAGAAACCTTGCCTGAAGATTGAGCTGTAAACTGAGAGCAGTCTCCCACAAAATCATTGCTTGTCTGCATAGAGGATAAGAATGTGTTCCCCCTTGCTTGTTGATGTACCACATGACAGTTGTGTTGTCTGTTAGAACCAACACCTGCCCTGGAAGAAGTAAATCCTTGAAAGCTATTAATGCAAATTGGACTGCTAACATCTCCTTCAAGTTGATATGTAGATGTTGTAGTCTGGCAGGCCACGTGTCTTGTATCCACTTTCCATTTAGATGAGCTTCCCAAGCTTTGTCTGAGGCATCTGTCGTTAGAATCTGACTCACCTCTGGCCGGGTCACAGAGAGTCCCTTGTTTAGGTGACATTCCTGAGCCCACCACAAAAATTCCTTTTGAATGCAAGGTATTATCTGAATGACAGTGTCCATATCTTGGCAGTGCTGTGTCCATACATTTTTGAGATACCACTGTAGCTTCCTCATATGCAGTTTGGCATTGGGAAGCACCAGAATACAAGATGCCATGAACCCCAAGGCTTGAAGGACTGTCCTTGCAGTCAGCCTGGACTGATGAGACAAATGATGGAAGTAAAGGGAAAGATTCTTTTGTTTGTCCGGGGTCAAAAAGGCCATCTGGGACGCTGTATTCAGTCTCACACCCAGAAAGCACATGTCCTGAGAGGGTACTAGACTGGACTTTATTTCGTTCACAGAATACCCCAGGCATCTTAGCACTGCTATCACATATTGCAAATGATGAAGAAGCTCGTCCCTTCCTTTGGCCAGAATCAGGCAATCGTCCAAATAAGGATAGATCTGTATTCCTTTTAGCCTGAAGAAAGCTATCACTGGAGCCAGAACCTTTGTGAACACTCTGGGCGCAGTAGATAAGCCAAAGGGCAATGCAGAGAACTGATAATGAGAAGTCCCAGCTCGAAACGCAGATACTTCCTGCAACTTAGCCTGATAAGAACATGAAGGTAAGCCTCCTTGAGATCCAGAGTCACCATCCAGTGATCTTTGCCCAGCAGAAGTAAAAGCTGTTGTAACGTCAACATTTTGAACTTGGGAATGTCCAGATAAGTGTTGAGGATAGATAAATCCAAAATTGGTCTCCACGTGTTCCCCTTCTTTGGTACTAGGAACAGGCGAGAATAAAATCCTAGGCCTACTTCTGGCAGAGGGACCGGCTGTATGGCCCCTATTTGAAGCAGAGAAATTTGTTTGTGAGCCTCTATTCTTTGCTGAGGAGGAACGTCTGGCATGCCTTTGAAAGGAGGCAAGGTATGGAAATAAAACCTGTAACCTTGGTGTATAATATCCAATACCCATCTGTCCTGGGTAATTAAACTCCAATTTTCTTTGAAGAGTGCCAACCTTCCTCCCAAAGGTGCTGCCAGACAAGAAGGCTCTGGCAGCTGAAAAGGTAGGTCATTGGGCCTGTTTACGAAAGGACTGGCCCCTGCCCTCACCAAGACTGTGCAGGTGAACTCCCTGCTCTAGGTCTGAAAGAGCCCTGAGCTCTACCCCTACCACGTCTAGATCTTCCCTAGACTGTGAATCATAAGAAGGATCGTCCACCCCTTAGCAGGCCAATTCCTACTAAACTTGGAGGCTGAACTTGCAAAAATCTTTAACAGTCTGCATAGACTTAGCCTTGTCTTCCATTTTCTTTAAAACTGCCTCCACAGGTGAACCAAACAATACATCAGACTGTAAAGGAGCATCTAAAATCCTCGTCTTAACATGGTCAGATAAGTTCTGATCCCTCAGCCAGGCGTGCCTGCAAAGAACTGACCCAGTGGCAGCCACCCTAGACGAGGCCTGTACAGCATCAAATCCACATTGTAAAGAATGCTTACCCACCTGTTCAGAAACATGTACCAAATCTTGTAATTCTTTACACTCAATGCCTTCCAGAGCATCTACCTTAGACTTCAATTGAGAAAGAAGATAGTTTTGATATTTCAACATGTGAAACTGGCAATTCAAAGCCCTCATAGCTAAGGTGGAAGAAGTATAGACTTTCTTTCCCCATCTATCCAAAGCTCTGGCCTCTTTATCTGGAGGAACCGGATTTTTTACCACAGAGGCCTTGACACCCTTAGGTCCCTGACTAACTGTTTCTGGGTCCGCCCTAGGACTCTTATACAGATATTTATGAGCTTCAGGCACCCTGTAATACCTGTCCGGTTTAACAGGAGCAGGAGGCAAAGAATCAGGATTAAGTGAAGCCTCTGCAAACACATCTTCCACAACATCCAGAACAGGTGGTATAGCCAAAGGCCTATGTTGGGGTAAAAGCAAAAATTCCCTAAGCCTTTTCCTGGAATCGGAGAAGTCCTGACCTTCCCACTTAAAATGTTCCCTCATGGAATGAAGAGTCTCTGAAAAAGAAAAATCCTCTGGAGGAGAAGCAGAAGGAGTAGAATCATCCACATCAGAATCAGAATAAGGAGAATACTCCTGCAAGTCTTCAGCCGAAGACTCTGAAACATCCGAAACCTGCTCAAAACTCCCCAACTCTGGCTCCACCCTAGGCCTCTTATCAGGAGGGGGCAAAGAACCTCTAATCAAAGTAATTAAATCTTCTGCCATTTTGAGCATGTGCTTCTTGGGCACAGATCCTGAAGAACTAGGAGTGACACCAACAGAAGCTAAACCTGGCCTGCCTCTGGGAGAAGCCTTGGAAACAGAAGGAGAGGGCCTAACCACCCTAGGAAGGGAGGGGAGTACAGTAACCTGAGAAGCCCCTTCAGCCTGACCTGCCTCCTGAGAGGCCACATCCTGCAATATCAAAGTCTCCCCCTGGGACTCCAGAGAAGCCTCCGGCGGAACCACCGGTTCCACTGACGCCTCTAAAGAACCGGCGTCCGGTACGGACGACTCTTCTTGCCTGGGTTTCGCTGCTTTGTCTTTGCGCTTCTTCGAAGAAGCGGGCGTCGGAGCATCAGACGGCATATTGTAATTGCACCGCTTCCCGAAGACCAACCTGGCACAATCTAACCTTCGCTTAATAGTGCGCTTATTAAACCTAGCACAAAAGCGACACCCAACAACGTCGTGCTCAGGCCCCAAACAAGGAATACACAAAGTATGATAATCTCTATGCGGTATCTGTTTCATAGGTTCATAGGTTCATAGATTAGTACTAAGCTAACTGCCCTTGTGAGCCATTTTAAGCCTAGCCAATTGTCCCTTGAGAGACTCAAACCCTGCACCTTGTGTTTGCAAGGCAAACACCTTAACCATTAGGCCACCCTCCCAACCCCTTCCCACAAGAAATACAGTTATTCACTTTTTCTGACATCCGGTAAAACACTGAGGCAAGAAAAAACTAAAATATTCCCCAACGGGGTACTTAGCCAACTTTGACTCTGTCTGAAACTCCGAATTCGAAAAATTTCAGAACGCCGAACGGCACTTGCAACGCTGCTTCTGCATCGGACCATGCGGCAAAAAAGACTGAGGATATGACGTCGGTCATGCGCATTTGTACCCTGACGTCCTGATGTCAGTCTTAAGCGCCTTGACCGACGTCAGCCTAATACTTTGATATTCGGGCCGACCGAGGACAGCGGACTACCCAAGTGTAAGGACTGCAGCAATGTGAGATGAAGAACATCATAAATGAATACCCCAATCAGGTTGTATGAGGATGTGTTAGCCTATAGGCCTGTCCCAAGAGGGGAAGGAGGGAGGGAAACCTGGACTGCAGCTGTATTCGCACTCGAACATCTACATTTATGGTAGGTACAAAACTGTACTATGTTCATCGTGCATACAGCTGCTGTCATAACAGATGGGTAGAATCCCAAAGCTAAGAAAGGGGTGGTAGGCACTAGGTGGAACTGGGAGGAGCCAAAATGCCCTGCAAGACTGCAGTGGCAAAGCCTGCTCTAGATTTGGAGTATAATGATAGGTTGTAGTGCTTGGAGAAGGTATGCACAGAACTCAAAGTGGCTGCTTCCAAAATATCCTTGGTAGGAACTCCTCTGAGGAAGGCTGCAGAGGTGGCTGTGGCCCTGGTGGAATGAGTTCTAATGCCTGTAGGTACAGTTTTGCCATGAAAGGAATAGCAAAAGCGTATGCAGTGGGCTATCCATTTTGAGATTGTCTGTTTGGAAATTGGCTTTCCTTGAGCTCCTACCGCATAGGACACAAAGAGCTGTTCTGATTTTCTGAAAGGCTTTGTTCTGTCCAAATAATAACGCAGTTGTCTGTGGATGTCCAAGGAATGTAGTAATCTCTCCCCTTTGTTTTGAGGATTAGGATAAAAAGTAGGTAAATGTATGGCCTGATTTAAAGCTACCCTGGATACCACTTTAGGCATAAAGGACGGGTTGGTTCGTAAGGAAACTCTGTCCTGATGGAAGATGATAAAAGGCTGGACAGCCATGAGAGCCTGTAGTTCTGAAACTCTACGAGCTGAGGTGATAGCCAGAAGGAAAGCCGTTTTCCAGGACAAATATTGCAAATCTGATGAGGCAGCTGACTCAAAGGGAGGCAAGGTCAGTTTTTCCAGAAAAAAATTAAGATCCCAAGCAGGTATTGGTTGTTTCCTTGGAGGTCTTAAATTCTTAGCCCCTCTGAGGAACTGTCTTAAGAGAGGATGAGAGAATAAAGGTAGATCAGTGTTGTATTCTGCAGAAATGGCTGAGGCATGGATTTTGATGGAGGAGAATGAAAGTCCAGTGCTTAGCAGCTCAGCCAAATATTGTAGTATTTGAGGTAAATTCAGTTTTCCAGGATCCTGGCCCTTTTTCTCATTCCAGACACAAAACCGTTTCCATTTTGCGGAGTAAGCTTTTCTAGTTGATGGCCTTCTGGCCTCCAAAATGACATCCTGCACCTCCTTGGAGAGTAGGGCCTGTTGTGATGCTAAGGAATCTTCCATGCGGCTAGATTGAGTGTTTTTAGCTGGCTGTGAAGAGTTTTGAAGCTGTACTGAGTCAGAAGAAGAGGCATTAGAGGCAGGGTCCATGGTGGGGAATGTGTCAGGCTCCTCAGGAGTGAGTACCAGTGTTGCCTTGGCCATTCCGGAGCAATGAGAATCATCTTTGGTCTGTCTGCTCTGGTTTTCAATAGAACTTTGGGCAGCAGAGGAAGAGGTGGGAAGGCATAAACTGTCATTGATGTCCAACTGAAAGAGAGAGCGTCCACTCTCCAGGCCTTTGGATGGAAGATCCTTGAGCAGAATTTTGTCAATTGATGATTTTTGTGGGAGGCAAAGAGATCTATGTCTGGCCTTCCCCATTCTTGGATTATTTCTGTAAAAACTTTCGGAAGCAATTTCCATTCGTGTGGATCTGTCATATTCCTGCTTAGGTTGTCTGCCAGCGTGTTTTCCTTGCCTGGCTAGTACTGTGCTTGTAGTTCCATTTGTAAGTCCATGGCCATGTTCCAAAGTGACATGGCCAGTCTGCATAGGGGGTAAGAATGTGTTCTTCCCTGTTTGTTTATGTACCACATAACTGTGGTGTTGTCCGTTCTTATCAATCGTTGACCTGGTTGTAGGTGGTCCTTGAAAGCTAGAACAGCATTTATTACTGCTAGCATTTCCTTTTGATTGATGTGAAGGTGCTTTTCTTTTTGGGACCATTTGCCCTGAATGCCCGATCTGTCATGTGCGCCCCCCCAGGCGTAGTCCGAGGCGTCTGCTGTGATGACTTGATTTGCTTGAGGCTTGCTGAATGGAAGACCTGTTTGTTTGACATGCTTGAGCCCACCACAGAAATTCCTTTTGCAGACATGGAATTAGTGGTATTATTGTTTCCAAACTGTGGCTGTGTTGAGACCATATGTTTTTCAGGTACCATTGTAGTTTCCTCATATGCAGCTTTGCACATGGGATTAGTAAGATGCAAGATGCCATGAATCCCAGAGCCTGCAGGATTTTCCTTGCAGTCAGCCTGGCGCAATTTGCTAGTGTTCTGAAGTATTGAATTAGTTGCCCCTGCTTCTCTGGCGTGAGGTAGGCCCATCTGGGTGTTTGTGTCCAAATTGGCACCCAGTAAAATTATCTTCCGAGAGGGTATTAGCCTTGATTTCTTTTTGTTCACTGTGTATCCCAGAGAGTTCAACAACATTATTACATAAGCCAGATGTTTCAGAAGAATGTGCTTGCTGTCCGCTTGGATCAGGCAGTCGTCCAAATAGGGGTATATTTGTATCCCCTGAAGTCTGCAGTAGGCAATTACTGATACCAGGCATTTCGTGAATGCTCTGGGTGCAGTAGATAAGCCAAAGGGCAATGCAGAGAATTCATAATGGGTTGAACCTGCAAGAAATCTGAGGCACCTTCTGCAATTTTGTCTGATTGGGACATGCAGGTATGCCTCCTTGAGGTCCAATGTTACCAGCCAAGACTCCTTGTCCAGCATGGGAAGAAGTTGCTGTAGAGTGAGCATCTTGAATTTTGGTACGAGTAGAAATGTGTTTAGGATAGATAGGTCCAAAACAGGTCTCCAATCTTTTCCCTTCCTTGGTACCAGAAATAGCCTGGAATAAAAACCTTGACCTTGTTCGTGCGTAGGTACCTCGAATAGCTTTCATGTTTATGAGATCTGTAATTTGCCTTTGTGCCTCTGCCCTTTGATTGTGTGGCAGGTTTGGCATGCCTCATTTTTGGAAGGGTGTGAAAATGGAATTTGTAGCCTCTGTTTATAATGTCCAGGATCCATTTGTCCTTTGTGATAATATGCCAATTTTTTGAAAATAATGCCAGCTTTCCTCCCAAGGGGGCTGCCATTTGAGACTTGGTTGGCATGCAAAGGGGAAAGTCATTGGGTTTGCTTTCTGAAAGATTGCGAGTTATCCTCACCACCTCTGTGTAGGAGCTTGCCATTGTCTGCCTCTAAACAATCCTTGGGATTGTCCTCTGCCCCTCGGGCGAATGTATCTGCCTCTTTGGGGTCTGTCCGTGGCAGGAAAGGACCAGTTTTTGGAAGGCCAATTTCTACTAAAACGTGAGGGTTGTACCTGTAGAAAATCTTTCACAGTTTGCATTGATTTAGCCTTTTCCTCCATTTTCCTTAATACCTCCTCAGCATTAGCACCAAATAGTACATCCTTTTGAAGAGGGGCGTCTAGTAATTTAGCTTTGACATGATCAGCCAAGGCTTGTTCCTTGAGCCAGGCATGCCTACGTATGACTGATCCTGTAACAGCAGCTCTACATGAGGCCTCTAGAGCATCAAAACCACATTGTAAGGTATGCTTACCCACTTGTTCTGCACTATGCATCAAATCCTGCAACTCCTTCAAGTCTGGTTGTTCAGGTTGTGACATTTTACTTTTCAATTGTGATAACAAAAACTGTTGGTATTTTAGCATATGGAACTGACAGTTTAAGGCCCTCATGGTTAAGGTAGCCGAGGTATATACCTTTTTCCCCACCTTTCTAAGGATCTGGAATCTCTCGGAAGGTAATGGATTTTTAGCAATGGAGGCCTTAACTCCCTTGGGGCCCTGTGAGATGGTTTCTGGGTCAGCAGCATGGCTTTTGTATAGAAATTGGTGTGAGTCAGGAACCCTGTAGTACCTGTCAGGCTTAAATGGAGCTGGAGGTAGAGAGTCCGGGTTCAGGCAGGCCTCCGAGTAAACATCATCTAGGATGTCCAAGACAGGAGGTATAGCCAGAGGCCTGTGCTGAGGTAGCAAGAGAAATTCCCTAAGCCTTTTCTAGGAATCTGAATAATCTTGGCCTTCCCAGTGGAAGTGTTCCCTTAAGGTATGCAAAGTTTCCCCAAATGAGTAATCCTCAGGGGAGATACAGAAGGGATGGACTCCTTCGCATCAGAGTCTTCAAAAGGGGAGTAAGAATGTTCCTGATCATCAGAGTGCTCTGAAATAATGGAGCCCTGATCAGAGGAGGGGGAATCTTCCTCCACTCTGGGCCTTTTGTCCGGTGGGGGCTGAGAACCTCTGATAAGAGTAATTAAATCCTCAGCCATTTTAAGCATCTGTTTCTTAGGCATGGGGCCTGGAGATGGGCCCTGTGTAGCTGGTCTCTTAGAGTGCATGGTTGCTTTAGCTTAGTGAAAGCCTTGATGGAGAAAGAAGAGGAAGGTCTGAAGACACCTTGAGTGGAGGTGGACCTGTCCACATTCTGAGTTTCAACGCCAAGAGTGGCTTCGGTATCTGTAGTCGGGGTGTGGGCCGAGGAGCCTGCGACCTCGGGCACAGGAGACACCATCAAAGAAGTGTCGTTGATAGTCAGAAGCTGCGTAGGCGCCACGCTGAGAATCTGACCACGTGTAGTCGGCTTTGGCGTGGTGACGGTAGAGGCCGCGGACCTCGTGTGTCGGTCCTTATCTTTGCGTTCTTTAGACAAAACTGGAGTCGGAGTATCCGACGACATAATATAGTTAAATGCTTTCCCAGAATAATGCTGGGCGAACTCCGCCCGATGCTTAATGGTGCATTTGTTGAATGTAGCACAAAAGCGACAGACCGAGATGTCGTGGTCTGGACCTAAACAAGGTATACAGAGGGAATGGAAATCCTTATGCGGTATTTGCTTCCCACAATAAATACAATTATTAACTTTGTCTGACATCGGTCTGAGGCAAGAAAAGTTTCCCCAACGGGGTACTTAGCTTTCAAGAAGACTTCGGTTTCCAAATTTTCGTAATCTCAGGAGCTGGCCAACCGGCACTTGCGAACTGCTTCTGCTTCGGGCACCGCGCGGCAAGAAAGACTGAAGAAAATGGCGTCGGCTGGTTCCTTTATACCCGTCGCACTGACGTCAGGGAAGAAGCGACTAAACAAACTCTACAACAAGAGGAGAAAGCTACTACATGACAGAGCAAAATCCTTAAATGGGAAGGCATCTCTGATCAATACTAGCAAAAAGCTATGATCACTCATAAAATCATCCAAGGCCAACTTTGAGAGAAAAATCGCTAATGACACAAAAGACAATCATAAAGCCTTCTTTAGCTATGTTAGAAACCTGGGTGGAAACTCCCAGATATGCTCAGAATTAGTCCAAAATGATAAAAAAATCACTGAACCCACAGACATTGCCAACATACTGGCAGACAGTTTCAGTGCAAATTTCTCCCCTCCCTCCCCCCCAAAAGGAGAAATATCTATCCCACCAGAGTCTAGCCTCCCAAACATCTCAGATGCCCAGGTGAGAGCTGCTCTCTCTAAAGCAAAAAACACAGCATCAATGGGACCGGACGGTGTCCCCGGATGTGTGCTACGAACTCAATGAGGAACTAAACCCACACATAAGGCTGCTGTTTAATCTTAGCCTTACTACAGGATACGTGCTCCAAAGAATGGCGTCGGCAACTGTGGTCCCACTCCACAAAGGCGGTGCTTCTACGGACCCTGGAAATTACCCCCATAAGCTTGAGCCTTGTCTGCAAAGCTATGGAGAGGATCATAATGGAACTCATAAAGACATTGGGGACCTACAGACACTGGATCCTACCAAATTTGGCTTTGTCAAGGGCAGATCCTGCCTTTGAACTTGGTCGAATTTTGAAACAGTCACTAAGGCCATTGATGAGGGTAAGGCAGTTCACACAGCCTACCTTGACCTAGCAAAAGCGTTCGACACAATACCCCACTCGGGCATCATAGAAAAGCTCACCAGCTTAGATGTAAACCCATATGTCACAAGATGGGTTGCAAACTGGCTCAAGGACAGAACACACAGGGTTAGAGTTGCTGGTGCCATGTCAGACTAAGCCGGTCACGAGCGGTGTCCCACAGGGCTCAGCCCTGGGCCCCCTCTTGTTCAGCATTTATTTTTCTGAAGTGCAGGCAAACATAGGGGGATTGTGGTTGACAAAATTTGCAGATGACTGCAAACTGGGCACCATAATTGGCACTCCATCAGACACAGACATCCTCCAGAAAGGTCTCATAGAAATGGATAACTGGTGCCAGAGCCATGGCCTTAAGCTAAATGCCAAAAAGTGTATAGTCATACCCTTTGGGAAAAACAAGGTAACCCCTAATTACCACATAGGTGGTAATCCATTAAACACGGAAGAAGTTATCAGGGACCTGGGGACCCAGGTTGACAGTAACCTCTCTTTTGACACTCACATTGCCAAAGTGGTTAGGAAGACCTTCTACATTGCCCACCTGATCATGAAGGGATTCACATCCAGATCAGGAGAGGTCATTGTACCCCTGTACTCTTCACTTATCAGACCAATGATTGAGTACAACGCCCCATTGAATGTACCTTACCCGACACCTGCAGCAGTTGGAAAGACCCCAAAGTTCCTCTCCAAAAGGATAAAGGGCCTCAAACATATGTCATACGATGCCCGACTGAAGAAACTCCAGCTCTATTCAGTCGCATACCGTCTGCTCAGAGGTGATCTGTGCCTGACATACAAGACCATGTCCAACCCGAATTAATGGACATGCTCCACCTAAAAAATCCAAATCCACCAGAGCCACGAGAGCAAGAGACTTAAACCTCAACACGGATATAAATAGGACGTGCTGGAGGGACAGATTCATCACCCAGAGACTCCCTACACTATGGAACAGAATCCCAGTCCATGTGAGGCAGAGCCCCTCACTGACTCTGTTCAAGAGAAATCTTGACGAGTGGATGGGAGATCGTAGGTTTACCCCGGGAATCATCTCTGTATCACTGCTGGACAGAGGCACAGCAAATTAATGGGTATAGTATTCTCATCCTAAGGGGTGGTGAAAGCCACAAACACTCTGGCTAGGCTTATAAATGCCCTAGGGCAGATAGCCTAGTATGAACCTATGAACCTATGAACAACAGACGCCGAACCTAGACTTTGGAATTCGGCCGACCGAGGACCCGCCTGAAGGCAGGAGAACCCATCTGTTATGACTGCAGCTGTATGCACGATGAACATCCACACCTGAGGCCAGAAGGGGCAATAAGGATTACTGAGTTCTTCAACAGCTTGGCTTTCGGAAGAATCTTGGGATCAAAGGAAGGGCCATAGAGGAGTCCTGGAAGCCAATCATGGACCAAAGCATTCCTTTGGAAGCCCCCTGGAGGGGGAATCAGAACAAAATAACTGCTGCATTTGTGGTTGTAAGGGGGCGCAAAGAGGTCGCAGCAGGGAAGACCAACGTCTGAATATCTCATTCGGTACTGATTGATTGAGGGACCACTCGACGCATCAGAATAGACCTGCTCAGCCTACCTGCTAACACGTTGGATTTCCTGGTACACATATTGCAAGAAAGCGGTTTGAAGAGATCATCCATTCAAAAACCCTTATGGCCTTTCCTTTCTGCAGAGGGTACAAACAGGTTCCTCCTTGCTTGTCGATGCACCAGAAAAAGTACAGTTGGGTACACTTACCATAAATGTAGATGTTCAAGTGTATTCACTGTTACAGTCATCACATTTGGGTTATTCCTGTCAGGGTAGCCCTCAGTCGGACCGAATACCAGAGGCTTAGTATTTCTGTGTCGGTTGCCATAATTCTGAGACTGACGTCAGGTCGTCAGTAGTATAAAATATGGCAGCAGACGCCATTACATCAGTTTTTCTTGCCCAAACAGTCAGGAGTCCCCCAAGAGGGAGCTAAGTTATGGTGGAAGAACACCACTAGTAGAAAGTAAATACCAAAAATTTCTTTTAAGGACACAGAGAGAGGGGGGGGGGCTGGAGGGAGGGAAACCAGGAACTGCAACAGTGAATACCACTCGAACATCTACATTTATGATAACTGTACACAACTGTACTACGTTCTTTGTGTTTCACTGTAGAGTCATCACATTTGGGTTGATTCCCAAAAGCTGAAGAAAAGGGTGGAGGCAGTCAAGAAGACTGGGAGCTGGCTAGGATGCCCTGCAAGCCTGCGTTGGCAAAGCCTGTCTTGGATTTGGAGAAGACAGGCAGGTGGTAATGCTTGGTGAAGGTATGAACTGATGTCCATGTGGCAGCCTCCAGGATGTCCCTGGTGGGGACCCCTCTGAGGAAAGCTGCAGAGGTGGAGGTTGCTCTGGTAGAATGCGTCCTGACGCCCTTAGGGGGAGGTTTCCCATGTTGCTTGTAGCATATATGGATGCAGTGTGCTATCCACTTGGAAATGGTTTGTTTGGATATGGCTTTGCCCTCTGCTCCTGCAGCAAAGCTCAACAATTGGTCAGTCTTTCTGAATGATTCAGTCCTGTCTAGATAGAATCTGAGCTGTCTGCACACATCTAGAGAGTGCAGTATCCTTTCCCCCTTATTTTGTGGGTTAGGGAAAAAGGTGGGCAAATGAAAGGATTGGTTGAGAGCCGCACTGGACACCACTTTTGGCATGAAGGATGGGTTAAGTATGGAGGGAAACCCTGTCAGCATGGAAAATGATGAAGGGCTCTACAGCCATTAGCGCTTGTAGCTTGGATACTCTTCTTGCTGAAGTGATGGCCAGAAGCAAGGCTGTCTTCCATGAGAGAAACATTAACTCTGCTGAAGCTGCTGGTTCAAGGGGGGGGGGGGCAGGGTGAGCTTTTCCAATACAAAGTCTAGGTCCCAAGCAGGGGTAGGTGCTCTTCTGGGTGGCCTCAAATCGTTAGCCCCTCTTAGGAAATGTTAGATGAGAGGGTGTAAGAAAAGAGGCGGCTCTGCTGAAATGAGCAGAGATAGCAGAGGCATACATTTTAATAGAAAAAAAGGATAGACCCCCTGTGTAGTAGGTCAGCAAGGTAATCCAGGATGAGAGGTAGGGAAGGCTGTGCCATCTCAGTTCCCTTAGCCTGGATCCAGGTGCAAAACCTTTTCCATTTGTCAGCATAAGTCTTTCTAGCGCTAGGGCATCTGGCTTCACGTACAACATCTAGAACATGCTTGCTGAGATTAGCAGCTTGTGCAGTGGTCAGGGAATAAGCCAAGCTGCCAGAACGAGGGTCTGCAATTGGGGATGCATGAATTCTCCTTCCCTCCGGGTCAGGAGTGTTGGGATCCGAGGGAGATGCCATGGTGGCAGAAGTGACAGGCTGCGCAGCAGTGGGTACCAGTGCTGGTGTGGCCAGTCTGGGCCAATCAGGATTGTCCTCGATTTTTCCTCCCTTATTTTGAGCAGTACCCTTGTAATGAGTGGCAGTGGGTGAAATGCATAGACAGAGAGGTTGATCCACTGGAAGGATACAGCATCCATTTTCCAGACCTTGTAGTGAGGCTCCCTGGTACAGAACTTGCTGAGCTGATGGTTGGAGTGGGATGCAAAGAAGTCGACCTTAGCCCCATTTCTGGGTTACAAGGATGAAGGTTCTTTAGTCTAGCTGCCACTCGAGTTGGTCCAGAAGATGTCTGCTTAAGTTGTCTGCCAGAGAGTTTAGAGAGCCTGGCAGGAATTGTGCTAACAGGTGTAGTTGTGTGGCTGAGGCCATGTGCCAAAGGGTCATGGCGAGCCTGCATAGAGTGTACGAGTGGGTCCCTCCCTGCTTGTTGATATATCACATCACAGTAGTGTGGTCTGTTTTGAACAGTAGAGCCCCCAGGGAGAGGAGGGTCTGAAAGCTGGCTGGACAGCTAACTTCTCTTTTTGTATTTGATGTGGGCTCCATTGGCCCTGTACGCATCTGCCATTCAGGTGTGCACCCTAGGCATAGCCTGATGCGTCTGTGGTGAAGGTATGGGCGGCGTGGGGTTATGAGGGGGCAGTCCTTTGTTGTGGTAGCATGCTGCTGCCCACCAAAGAAAATCTTTCCTTAAACAAGGTATCATTGGTATAAAAGTTTCCAAATCTTGAGTGTGTGGACACCAAAGGCTTGTTAGGTACCATTGCAGTTTCCTGATATGCAGTCCAGCATATAGAATGAGTAGAATACAAAAAGCCATGAAACCCAGAGCTTGCAGGATTTTCCTTGCAGATAACTGGGGTTTGGTGGCTAGTTGAAATAGTCTGTCAGGTTTGCTTTTCTGGTGTAAAGAATGCCATCTGGGATGCTGTGTCCAGGCTTGTCCCAGGAATATAATTTGTTGGGTGGGTACTAGTTTAGATTTCTTTTCCTTGATAGTATACCCTAGGGAGGTCAGTAGGTCCTTTACAAAGGCCAGGTGCTTGAGCAGTTTTTTGTGTCTGCCTGAATTAGGCAGTCGTCTAAGTATGGGTAAATTTAAACATTTCTTTGCCTGCAAAAAGTAATGGCGAGAGCCAGACATTTTGTGAAAACTCTGGGAGCAGTGGATAAGCCAAAGGGAAGGGCAGAGAATTGAAAGAGCATTGATCCTGCCCTGAAATGTAGATCTTTCCTGCACAATTCCCTGACTGTGATGTGTAGGTAGGCCTCTTTTAGGTCTAGGGTGGCTAACAAAGCATCCTTGGAGAGAATAGGTAGTAGTTACTGGAGGGTGAGCATTTTAAATTTGGTATCACCAAAAAGGTGTTTAAAATGGACAGAGGATGGGGCACCACGTGCCTTCTCTTCTGGGTACCAGGAAGAGTGTGGAGTAGAAACCTTGGCCTATCTGTTCTGCAGGAACGTGCTATATTGCCCTCAGAGAGGAGGGAAAAGACTTGTTTTTTTTGTCCTCTGCCCACTGGTTTGGGGGAAGATCTGGGAACCCTTTTGGGATTGGTAGTGTGTGGAAATAAAATTTGTATCCCAGGGACACTAAGTTGAGGACCCAGCGGTCGAAGGTAATGGTGGCCCAGGTGTTTGCGTGGAAGGAGACTTTTCCTCCTAGGGGCAAGTACAGAAGCGTGAAGTCACTGAGCTCTTACCGTGAGGGGGTGGCATAGCACTCCCTGGTTTTGAATAGAAGGAAAGTACAGTTTTGTACCTACCATAAATGTAGATGTCCGATAGATATGCAACTGCAGTCATAACATATGGGTTGTCCTGCCTCAGGCAGCCCTCGGTCGGCCGGATTCCAAAGTCTGGGTCCGGCGGCTGATGTCGCATTTCTCTCCGACGTCAGAGCGGCAGGAGTACATAAGCATCAGCCGGCGCCATCTTCTTCAGTGTTTCTTGCCCCAGATGCCAGGTGCCCTCCAAGGAAGGCTGTAATGAATTTGGAAGACAAAAACAGGTTTCCAGACAAATAAATAAGTAATAAACAGATACACCATAACAGATATCCCCAGCTAGGATAACAGGGAGAGGAGTGGACCCAAGGAGTAGAGGGAAGGAGGGAGGAAACCGACTGCAGTTGCATATCTATCGGACATCTACATTTATGGTAGGTACAAAACTGTACTATGTCCTTCAAGAATGCAACTGCAGTCATAACATATGGGTTGAATACCATAGCTTAACTGGGGGAGGTGGAATGCTCTAAGAAAAGGATGGTGTAGCTATCAATCCCTGAAGGACTGCCGAAGCAAAGCCTGCTCTGGGTCTGGAATATAAAGGGAGGTTGTAGTGTTTGGAGAATGTATGCATGGAGCTCCATGTAGCAGCTTCTAGAATGTCTTTTGTAGGCACCCCTCTTAAAAATGCTGTAGAGGTGGCTGTAGTTCTGGTAGAGTGTGGTCCGACATTGGCTGGTACACACTTTCCATGGAAGGAATAACAAAATCTGATGCAATGTCCAATCCATTTTGAGATAGTCTGTTTGGAAATTGCTTTTCCTTGTACTCCAGGGGCGTAAGCCACAAAAAGCTGATCAGACTTCCTATTGGCTCTGGTTCTGTCCAGGTAGTAGCGAAGTTGTCTGTGAATGTCCAAGGTATGCAACAGTCTTTCCCCTTTGTTCTCAGGATTGGGAAAGAAAGTAGGCAGGTGAATTGCTTGGTTTAAAGAAACCCTAGATACCACTTTTGGCAGAAAACTAGGCATGGTTCGTAAGGAGACCCTGTCTCTATGAAAGGTTATGAACGGTGGTATTGCCATTAGGGCCTGTAATTCCGAAACCCTTCTTGCTGAGGTAATTGCCAACAGGAAAGCTGTCTTCCATGATAGAAATTGTAAGTCCACAGAAGCTGCTGGCTCAAAGGGGGGTAGAGTCAGTTTTTCTAGGACATAGTGGAGGTCCCAAGCTGGTACTGGGGCCTTTCTTGGTGGCTTTATATTCTTGATTCCCCTAAGAAATTGCCTTAACAAAGGATGTGAAAACACAGGTGGATCAGTGTTGTATCTAGCTGAAATAGCTGAAGCATGTATTTTTATAGAATAATATGAGAGTCCATTCTGTAGCATATCTGCCAAGTATTCCAGGATGAGTGGGATGTTCAATAATGATGCATCATGACCCTTGCTGGTATTCCAAATGCTGAATCTCTTCCATTTTGCTGAATAAACCTTCCTGGTGGATGGTCTGCGGGCTTCTGTTAATATCCGCTGAACTTCCTTGGAGAGATAGATTGAGGCTATTCATGGAATCTCCCAAGCTGTTAGCTGGAGCGTCTGAATGTTGGGATGTACTGTCTTGAAGTTGTTCTGAGTCAAAAGATGGGGCCATTGGGGAAGGGCCCATTTTCTGTTGTGGCATATGCTCCGCAGTAGTGGGTACCAGTGTTGTCTTGGCCAGTCTGGAGCTATTAGGATCCCCTTTGGCTTCTCTGCTTTGATCTTTAGTAGTACTGTGGTCATCAGTGGCAAAGGTGGGAATGCATAGATTTTTAGGAAATTCCAGTTGAATGAAAGAGCATCTGTTTTCCATGCTTGTGGATGATATGTCCTTGAACAGAACCTTTGTAGAGGTTGATTGAGGTGGGAGGCAAATACGTCTACTTCTGGCCTGCCCCATGTCGAGGTGAGTCGTATGAAGATTTCTGGATGTAACCTCCACTCGTGGGGGTCTAGGAAATTCCTGCTTAGGCTGTCCGCCAGCACATTGTCTTTGCCTGGAACAAACTGGGATTGCAACTGTATGTTTAAGCTCAGTGATTTTTCCCAAAGATTCATTGTCAGTCTGCAAAGGGGGTAAGAATGGGTGCCCCCCTGCTTGTTTATGTACCACATGACAGTGGTGTTGTCAGTCCGTATTAGCAGGTGGCCTTGCTGAAGCTGTTGTCGAAAGGCCTCGATGGCATGCATTACTGCCAGCATTTCTTTTTGGTTGATATGCAGATGTGTTTCCTTTGGAGACCATTGTCCTTTAATACATCTGCCCTCCATGTGCGCCCCCCATCCAAGGTCTGAGGCGTCTGTGGTCATTGTTTGTGTTATCTGAGGTTTTTTGAATGACATACCTGTGTTTGCCTGGCTTACCGAGGCCCACCATAGAAATTCCTTTTGTAGGCAGGGAATGAGCAGTATGGTTGTCTCTAGATTGTTGCTGTGTTGAGACCATAAACTTTTTAGGTACCATTGAAGCTTTCTCATGTGTAGTCTTGCCAATGGGACCAGGAGAATGCAGGATGCCATGTAACCCAGGGCCTGTAGGAATCTCCTTGCAGTAATCTGGGTGAGCTTTGCCAAACCTTTGAAATAATGAGTTAACTTCTTTTGCTTGTCTTCTGTCAGGTAAGCCATTTGAGAGGTTGTGTCTAGATTGGCTCCTAAGAAGGTTATTTGCTGGGATGGCTGAAGTCTTGACTTTTGGAAGTTGACTGTGTATCCCAGAGCTTGTAGCAATCGTATGACATAATCCAAGTTTTTTGTCAAAATCAGTTTGTCGTCCGCTTGTATGAGGCAGTCGTCCAGGTACGGGTAAATTTGGATCCCCCGGAGTCTGCAATGAGCAATAACTGAAGCCAGGCATTTTGTAAATACTCTGGGCGTAGTAGATAAGCCAAATGGCAATGCTGAGAATTGATAATGCTCTGGGCCCTGCAAGAAATCTGAGGTATCTTCTGCAGCTGTGTCTGATAGGGACATGCAGGTATGCCTCCTTGAGGTCCAGAGTAATCAGCCAAGACCCCTTGCCCAGCATGGGAAGGAGTTGCTGTAAGGTCAGCATTTTGAACTTTGGTACTATGAGAAAAGTGTTTAATGCGGACAAATCCAGTATTGGTCTCCATTGAGTTTCTTTTCTTGGAACAAGGAACAGTCTTGAGTAAAACCCCTGGCCTTGCTCTTGTTGTGGAACTTTTTCTATTGCATTGATCTGAGCAAGCAGAGAAATTTGCTTGATAGCCTCTGCCCTCTGGTTTTGTGGTAGGTTTGGCATGCCTTGTTTCCTTGGTAAGGTATGAAAGTGGAACCTGTAGCCCAGGTCTATAATGTCCAAAATCCATTTGTCCTTTGTCAATCTGTGCCAATTGTCTGAAAACAGAGATAATTTTCCGCCCAAGGGAGCTTCCGTTTGCTCCTTGGTCAGCGGAAGTAGAGGAAAGTCATTGGGATTTGTCCCTGTGGGGCAGGAGAAGCCCCTGTGTCACTTCTTTGGTTTGCTGGTTGCCATTGTCGTCCCCTGTAGGAACCTCTGTATTGTCCTCTTCCTCGGCCACGCCTGTTTTTGCCCCTTTGAAATCTTTCAGGATTAGGGAAGGACCAGTTTTTTGAAGGCCAATTCCTGCTGAATCTGGGTGGCTGAACCTGGAGGAAATCTTTGACTGTCTGAACTGACTTGGCTTTTTCCTCAATGGTTTTTAATACATCTTTTGCATTAGCACCAAAAAGCTTGTTCTTTTCCAATGGTGCATCAAGAAGTTTTGCCTTAACATGATCCGGTAGAGATTGTTCTTTTAACCATGCATGTCTACGAATGACCGCCCCTGTCATAGCTGCCCTACATGAAGCTTCCAATGCATCATATCCACACTGAAGGAAGTGATTGCTAACTTGCTGAGAGTTATGTACAGCCTCCTGCAAAGACTTCCTATCTAAAGGTTCAGGAGAGGCCAAAGTTTTCTGTAAATCATCTAACAGGAAATCCTGATATTGAAACATATGAAAGAGACAATTGAGAGCTCTCATAGATAAAGTAGTGGAGGTGTAAACCTTCTTCCCCCATCTCTCTAATGACCTAGCTTCCCTGTTGGAAGGCAAAGGATTTTTGGAGGTGGTAGCTGAAACCCCTTTCGGCCCCTGTGAAATAGTTTCTAAATCAACAGCATGGGCCCTAAAGAAATGAGAATGTGTTTCTGGGACTCTATAGTATCTGTCCGGCTTGGCAGGAGCAGGAGGGCGAGTATCAGGGGTAACACTGGAGTCGGAGTATAGATCATCCAGAACATCAAGCAAAGGAGGAATAGCTAAGGGCCTGTGTTGGGGCTTTTTAAGGAAGGCTCGAAGGCGCTTTCTGGAATCAGAATATTCCTGGCCTTGCCACTTAAAATGTTCCCTCATGGAATGCAGAACTTCCCAAAAAGAAATATCCTCAGGAGGGGAGGCCGAGGGGATGGAGTCCTCTGCATCAGAGTCCTCATAGGTCTGGAAATGCTCTTCCTGGCTATCAGAGTGAACAGAGTCCTCAGAATCTGCATCTGAAGGGAGAGGGTCAGTGGGCTCAACCCTGGGCCTCTTATCAGGAGGAGGCTGGGATCCTCTCTCAGGATGGGCCTGGGAACCTCTGATCATGGAGATTAAATCTGCTGCCATAGTCATGATTTGTGTTTCAGGAGTAGGCCGAGGTAAGGCTTTAGCACTAAGATGCTTGGTCTTGCTGGCTGCCTTAGCACGTATGTAGGCCTTGATAGACATGGACATGGGAGGCCTCGCAGCTCCACGTGCTGGAGTGACCTTATCCACAGCAATGGTCTCTGGCATTTCCTCGGTTTCAGTATCCGGAGGAAAATCAATAACTGGTGTCGGTGTGGTCTCCAGTATCGGAGGTATAGGTAATGCGGTGTCTTCGGTTCGGAGCAGTGAAATAACCGCCTCAGAGGGAACCGGGGCACTCGCGGTAGGTTTTGGTGTGGTGTCGGTGGAAGACGCGGGCCGAGGATGTCGGTCCCGGTCTTTTCGTTTTTTAGGAGTCTGAGATGTCGGTAATTCCGACGGCATAGTATAATCGAATTTTTCACCGAAAAAGTCTTCAGCGAACTCCGCCTGAGAGTGCGCTTATTGAAGCGAGCACAGGCAGCACAGGCCGAGACGTCGTGGTCTGGGCCAAGGCAAGGAAGGCAGTAAGAATGGAAATCCTTATGAGGTATTTGTTTACCACAAGACAAACAATTATTTACTTTTTCAGTAATTTCTGACATCGGCTGAGGCAAGAAAAGGTCCCCAACGGGGTACTTAGCTTTTTTGATGACTTTGGATCGAAGAATACAGGAGCTGACCGACCAGCACTTGCGAACTGCTTCTGCTTCGGGCACCGCGCGGCAAGAAAGACTGAAGAAGATGGCGCCGGCTGATGCTTATGTACTCCTGCCGCTCTGACGTCGGAGAGAAATGCGACATCAGCCGACGTCGGACCCAGACTTTGGAATCCGGCCGACCGAGGGCTGCCTGAGGTAGGACAACCCATATGTTATGACTGCAGTTGCATTCTTGAAGGACATCTCCATTGCTTAGATCTCTGCATTCCCTGGGGCTGCTGTCTGGGAGGGGGGGGGGAGGGGTCTGCTTCCCCGGAGTCTGGGCTGAGCTGAGCTGACCTGGAGGGGGGCAGGAAAGGAACAGTGCATGGAGGGGCAATGCCTACTGAACCTGGGTGGCTGGACCTGCAGGAAGTCCTTAACTGTCTGCATAGATTTTGCGTTTTCTTCCATCTTTAAGACCTCCTCTGCCTTGGTGCCAAATAAGTTGTCTTTGTGCATGGGTGCGTTCAATAATTTGGATTTGACATGGTCTGGCAAGAGCTGTTCCTTAAGCCAAGCATGCCTTTTAAGGACAGAACCAGTGACTGCTGCCCTGCAAGATGCTTGTAGGGTGTCAAAACCACATTGTAAGGTGTGCTTAGTTACTTGACTTGAAGAATGCATGAACTCTTGTAACTCTCTATTTTCTGCACAAGCAAGAAAAAGGTGATATCTTTTGTTTGAAGAGCTCCATGGAATGTTGCTGAAATTTTAGCATATGGAACTGCCAATTTAGTGCTCTAACAGCAAGAGTAGCAGAGGTGTATACTTTTTTACCCCATCTGTCTAATGCTCAGGAATCCCTATCTGAGGGCGTGGGATTCTTGGCAAAGTTGCTTTAATTCCTTTAAGCACTTGAGAAATAACTTCAGGATCAGCAGTAGGATTTTTGAAAAGAAATTTGAGAGTCAGGGACTCTATAGTACCGGTCAGGTTTCCTAGGAGCCGGAGGGAGGGTGTCAAAAGTCAAACTGGATTCCATGAAAACATCATCCACAACATCCAGAACAGGAGGAATGGCCAGGGGTCTGTGCTGTGGAAGATCTAATAATTCCCCGAGTCTCTTTATAGACCGAGGATAGTCCTGACATTCCCACTGGAAATGCTCCCTTAAAGTATGTAGGGTTTCCCCAAAAGAAAACCCTCTGGTGGACAGGCTGAAGGAATTGATTTCTCTACATCAGAATCCTCATAAGCAAGCAGAGAGGGGTTGCACAGAGTCATCGGACTCCTGTTCAGATAAAACTACTGGGGACAAATCTTTCTTTTGGAAGGGGCAGCTTGGCTTCCCCTCATCAGCATTATAAGGTATTCTGCCATTTTAAGCATTTGAGACTGAGGCAAGAAATTGCCTGCGATTGGGTCAGTTTCTTGGGTGTTGTTAGAACCCTGGGCCTTAGAAACTCGGTAGTTTTCGAAAGAATGGTAGACTCGAAAAAAGTCGGTCTGTGTCGAGAATCGTAGTGCGAAGTACTTCAGAAGCCGGTGCCTGCTCAGCTGCTCTGGACTCATCCAAGGTAGAGACATCCACAGGAACCATAGTCGATGAAGAGTCTTGCGGCATAACAGACATCAAAAGGGTCTTGGTAGCGACCTGCGAATCCACAGAAGCAGGCATCGGGGGCTACGAAAGCGCCTCACTGAGGACCGGTGAACTGATGACTAGCTTAACGGAAGCGTCGTCTGTAGGTTTGGACCTGTGCTGTCTCTGTCGTTATCTTTACATTTTTTTTTTCAGAAGATCTGCTGTCGGATGGCTTACCGAAGCCATATCGGAATTTGAGGACTGAGAGGGAAAATATCTAGCTACAATAAGGGCCAGACAAGGTATAGTTCTGGAGTTGAACAAAGCACAAAAGGGACAGCGGGGGGCGTCGTGGTCTGGGCCTAAGCAAGTGACGCAGTAAGAATGAAAGTCTCGGTGTGGTATTTGCTTTCCACAGGCGAGACAATTGTTAACTTTTTCTGACATCGGTTAGAGCAAGAAAAAAAGAATCCTCAATGGGGTACTTAGCTTTAGAAGACTTCAACTTCAATTTGGAAAATGAAAACTCAGGTAGCGGCCGACTGGTACTTATGCTAACTGCTTCTGCTTCGGGCTCCTCGGCAAGAAAGACTGATGCAATGGTGTCGGCTGTCATATTTTATACTACCGACGACCTGACAACAGTCCTGGAGCGACGGCAACAGACGCAGAAATACTAAGCCTCTGGTATTCAGGCTGAGGGCTACCCTGGCGGGAATAACCCAAATATGGTAACTGCAACAGTGAAACACGAAGAACATCCGACATGTCAGTGTGAGCAAAAGTCCCTGGAGGGAGGACATTCTGAAAGGCTTGCAATGACAGAAAAACTGCCCTCACCTCCAAGACACTGACATGCAGACTGGTCTCTGAGTCTATGTGCCTTGGACCATCTTCCCATGGAAATGTCCCCCAACCTAAATGGGAACAGTCTGTGGTGACAGTGGCTGAGGGCAAGGGAAGTATGAACAGTCTGCCTACAGACAGATCTGCTTGACTCCATCACCTAAGATGGGATCTGCAGATGCTTGTCAACCTGATAGGAGCAGACAGGGGATGACGAATGGACCAATGAACAGACCATGTCCACTGGAGAATGCACATATAGTACCTTGCCAGCGAAACCAAAAGAATGGCAGCAGCCATATATCCCAGAGCTCATAGAATCAATCTGGCTGTAGGAGATGGAGAAAGCAGAATAGCTTGACCTTGGGACTTAAAAAGTGTTGCTGCAATATTGGGCAAGGGCAGCTATTTGAGTAGAAGTGTTCAGATGTACATCAATGAATTATACATTCTGAACTAGCATTGGCTGTGACTTGTTCATGTCTATGGTGATACCTAGAAAATGAGATGACTGGTAAAGACTATCCCTGGCCTGACAAAGTTAATGCTGAGTGGGGGCAGTCAGGACTAATCATCCAGATATGGAAATACCTGAAACCCTTACAGTCGTAGACTAGCTGCAACCCCTGCCATGCACTTGGTAAACACCCGGTGGGCTGTGGTGAGACCAAAGAGCAGGGCTCCAAATTGGAAATGATTGGCTCGCAGATGACTTCTGGAGCTCCTGTCTACTTTTATGCGATAGTACACATACTTGACATCCACCGAACACATCCAATCGTCCTTCCGCAGCAATGGGAGTATGGACTGTATAGTCACCAACTGGAACTTGGTCTTCTTCATGAACAAATTGAGACTGCTTAGGTCCAGAATAGACCACAGGTCTTCTGCTTTCTTTGGCACCAAAAAGAAACGGGAGCAAGTTCCAGACCCCTTTCTGACTGGCTAGGACCTATTGGATGACTTTTCTGCAGCAATACTGTGATTTTGGCCACTGCCAACTCCCTCTGACTGAGTGGAACATCTGGGGCTGTTTTCAGAACATTCGGAGGACAAAGGAAAAAGGGACTACAGTAGCCTCTGGATATCATTTTTCACACCCAAGCATTTGACTTGATTTGGGCCCAAGTGCTTTGACTGCAAAGGAAAAACTATCCAGACTGCCTCCAGAGTAAGACGGGCAGCACTTCAGGAGTGCTGAAAGGGCATGTAGGGAAAAGATTCCACTAGAGTCCTGCTTCGGCAGTCCCCCTCTACCTCTAGGGAGGTGGCTCCCAATATAGGCTCCTCCTCGGCCTCTGGAGGAGGACTTTCCACCTTGGTCAGGCAAGAAACCTTGAGACCTTGAAACTCAGTTTTCTTAGTACCCCTTTGATTCCTAGAGTAGGTTCGTTGGGGGGACAGAAAATCTCTATAGCAGACAAGGTCTTGCCATCTTACTCGCAAGCAGGTCAGGGTGTTCTTAACAGATGAACCATCAAAGGGGGTGCTGACAAAAGACACCTTAAAGGGATCCGCAAATCACGTAGATGCATCCAGCATGACAGAGCATCAAAAACTGAGCCATGCAAATAAAGAAGTTGAATTAAACTCTTTGTAGTCCTCTCGGGTACCTCGGCATTCCACCTTCAAGGATAAATTAGTCACATTCAAACTCCTTACATACAGCAATGCCCCCTACTGATTGGTTACAGAACATTTCAAAAGCACACTTCACCATCATAAACATGTTACAAAATCATCCACACTTTATAACGTACATATTAAAACACCATTCAAAAGCTGTTTTAACTTGCAACGAGATGAACAATATGGAGGCTTATTTCCTGGCTATGAGAAATTTTCTTATGGTAGATACTTCAATCTTAAAGAATTCAAGAACATGAGGCAGGTTGATGTAGGCAGTGATAAGGGGGAGTAACTATAATTTACCCTTGTAGGCGAAATGCCGAGGTACCAGAGAGAGGACTATAAAAAAGTTTAAATCAGCTTCTTCATCTGTGTGGCTCAATTTTTGTTTTTTTAATTTGTGGATTGTTATTTTTTTAGTAATGATAGAGCATCACCATGCTCGTGCCAGCTGTTGTGGAAGAACCCTCTGCAGAGTGTGAAATAAGCTGCATGGAGGAGTTGGCTATAGAAGTGACAGTGAGTAGCTTAGGAGAAATTTTATTGAGCTCCCCCCTTAGGCATAAACTCTGGTTTTGGACGTCCAGCCACCCTTTACCTTCAGAATCTATAATACGTCTGCAAAGGACACATTATCCAGTGGTGTTTTAGGGGACTCCTTTTCATCGTAATCTGTATCCTCGGTAAGGGACTCCATAGGGGAGTCCACGTGCCTCCTTTTGCATGTCCTCTCCCGTGGAATCTCCTCCATGGGATACTCAGGGGAGGAGTCAGAAGAAGAAGGGACCACCTCAGGTGTAGCAGGCTGGAGGTCCTTTGAGACAGGTTGACCCTGGGCAAGCGTGGTATACCCAAGACCAAGATCCAGAGGAAGAATACTGGGTGGAGCAGCAGTCGAAGGGTCCGGCACGCTGACAGAGAATGTTTTTTAAAACGTCTGAAAAGCAGAGGATCTCGGAAAGATGCTGCCGAGCTGCCCCGGAGCCAAAGCTGCCGAGGAAGATGGAAGCAGCCCATCAAGAACACAGACGTTCAGACAGAAAGTACCGTTTTGTACCTACCATAAATGTAGATGTTCTAGTGTTCACCCTGCTGCAGTCATCACACTTGGGTTATCCTGCCATCAGGTGGTCCCGCAGTCGGCCTGAGTTCCAAAGTCTTGGTCCGGCGTCGGTTGCTGCCGCTTCTTCCCTGACGTCAGTGCGCCAGGGGTATACAAGAGGCATCAGACGCCATTTTCTTCAGTTTTTCTTGCCCCAGATGTCAGGTGCCCCCAATAGGTAGGCAATATATATATTGCTATATAAAAATGTACATATAAAAATAAAACAATACCTTCAAGCACAAGCAAATACACCACAGAGGTTGTATAGGATAGAATGGTATAGACAAGTCCAGCTAGTTCAGAGGGGATGGAGGGAGGGTAACCTGGAATGCAGCAGGGTGAACACTCGAACATCTACATTTATGGTAGGTACAAAACTGTACTATGTTCATTGTGTTACCCTGCTGCAGTCATCACACTTGGGTTGAATCCCAAAGCTAAGGATGGGTGGTGGAGTTAAACAGGGTTAGAAGAAGCTAGTAGGCCCTGCAAAACTGCAGTGGCAAAACCAGCTCTAGTCTTAGAATATAGAGGTAAGTGATGGTGTTTGGTGAAGGTGTGCACTGAACTCCAAGTTGCAGCTTCCAGAATATCCTTGGTTGGCACCCCCCTGAGAAAGGCTGCTGATGTAGCTGTAGCCCTGGTGGAGTGGGACCTAATGTTAGCAGATACCGGTTTACCATGATGCGTGTAGCAGAAACATATGCAATGTCCTATCCATTTTGAAATGGTCTGTTTTGAGATAGCTTTTCCTTGTGATCCTGCAGCATGAATGGTTTGGTTTAGGGCCACACTGGATACCACCTTTGGCATAAAGGAAGGGTTAGTTCGTAGATAAACTCTGTCTTTATGAAAAATGAGGAAAGGCTCCACTGCCATTAGTGCCTGTAGCTCTGAGACTCTTCTAGCTGAAGTTATGGCTAGTAGCAGGGCAGTTCTCCATGAAATAAATTTTAAATCAGCTGAAAAAGCTGGTTCAAAGGGCGGCAGTGTAAGCTTTTCCAGAACAAAGTAGAGATCCCAAGTAGGTGTTGGTGCTCTCCTGGGCGGTCTTATGTTCTTAGCCCCTCTGAGGTACTGTCTTAGGAGTGGATGTGAAAATAAAGGAGGATCAGTGTTGTAATGAGCTGAAATTGCTGAGGCGTGGATCTTAATAGATGAAAAGGAAAGTCCTCTGTGCAACATCTCAGTTAAATATTGTAGAATCTGAGGAATGTTTGGATCAAGGGGATTTTGGCCTTTAGCCTGGTTCCAGGCTCAAAATCTTTTCCATTTGTCTGAATAGGTTTTCCTGGTGCTGGGCCTCCTGGCCTCCAGAATGACATCCATAACAGCTTTGGATAGAGGTGTTGGCTGGTTGTTTAGGTAATTTGCCATGCAGCCAGGTTTAAAGTCTTGAGCTGGCTGTGTAGAATCAGATTGTCTCGCTGGGTGAGCAGGTGAGGAATTTGTGGTAAAATCCATGGTGGGCCGTGGGCCATGTTCCTTAGAATTGGATACCAGTGCTGGCGTGGCCAGTCTGGTGCAATGATTATCATTTGTGGCCTCTCTAATCTGACTTTCAGCAGGACCTTTGCTAGAAGAGGCAGTGGAGGAAAGGCATACACTGTTAATGTTTTCCAACTAAATGAGAGGGCGTCCACTTTCCAAGCTTGTGGGTGGAATGTCCTTGTGCAAAATTTTTGAAGTTGGTAGTTTTGGGGTTGGCAAACACATCTATGTCTGGGCGTCCCCATTTTTGAGTTATCATTGCAAATGCTTGTGGATCTAGTTTCCACTCGTGGGGATCCATGAAGTTTCTGCTTAGTTCGTCTGCCAATGTGTTTTTCTTTCCTGGCAGGAATTGTGCTTGTAGTTGAACTTGCTAAGACAGTGCTGTGTTCCACAAGGTCATTGCTTGCCTGCATAGAGGGTGGGAATGTGTGCCTCCTTGCTTGTTTATGTACCACATTACTGTGGTATTGTCAGTCTTTATTATTAGTTGTCCTGGATGTAAAAGGTCCTTGAAAGCTGTTAGGGCATTCTGTACTGCTAGCATTTCTTTTTGATTGATATGCAAATGCCTTTGATCTGTAGTCCATTTGCCCTGAATGCACTGTCCTGCCATGTGTGCTCTCCAGGCATAGTCCGATGCATCTGTTGTCATAGTTTGCCTGGCTGTGGGTAAGGTGAAAGGCTGACCCTTGTTGAGGTGACATGCCTGTGCCCACCATAGAAACTCCTGTTGAAGGCAGGGAATGAGTGGTATCATTGTTTCCAAGCTGTGGCTGTGCTGAGTCCATATGCTTTTCAGGTTCCACTGTAATTTCCTCATATGCAGTTTTGCAAATGGTATTAGTAGTATGCAAGATGCCATGAATCCCAAGGCCTGCAGAATTTTTCTTGCAGGGAGTTGGGTCTTTGTTGCCATTATTTTGAAGTATTGAGTCAGCTGTTGTTGCTTGTCTGGCGTGAGATAAGCCATCTGGGCAGTTGTATTCAAGATGGCACCCAGGAATATTATGTTTTGTGAGGGCACTGGTTTTGATTTCTTTTCGTTTACTGTGTACCCTAGGCAACTTAGAAGGTGTTTGACAAATGCCAGATGCTTTAAACGAATGTCCTTGCTTTCTGCTTGAATAAGGCAGTCGTCCAGGTATGGGTATATTTGAATTCCTCTTTGTCTGCAGCATGCGATTACTGGTGCCAGGCATTTTGTGAAGACCCTGGGCGCAGTAGATAAGCCAAAGTGCAGTGCAGAAAATTGATAATGGATTGAACCTGCAATGAAGCGGAGGTATCTTCTGCAATTTTGTCTGATAGGGACATGCAGGTATGCCTCCTTGAGGTCCGTTACTAGCCAAGCATTCTTGCCCAGCATGGGAAGAAGCTGCTGTAGTGTTAGCATCTTGAATTTTGGTACTTGCAGATAGGTGTTCAGAATTGAAAGATCCAGAATGGGTCTCTATGCTTTGTACTTTCTTGGGACTAGAAAGAGTCTTGAGTAAAATCCTTGTCCTTGCTCCTGTGTAGGTACCTGTTGAATGGCTCTCATGTCCATGAGAACTGTAATTTGTTTTTGTGCCTCTGCCCATTGATTTGGTGGCAGGTTTGGCATTCCTTTTATCCTTGGCAAGGTATGAAAGTGGAATCTGTATCCTTGTGAGACAATGTTTAGGACCCATTTGTCTTTTGTGATGATGTGCCAGTTGTCTGCAAAAAGTGCTAATTTTCCTCCCAAGGGAGCTGTCAAGAGAGATTTGCTTGGTAGTTTGAGGGTTGAGTCATTGCATTTGTCTTCTGCTAGCTTGGGGCTTGTCTTCTCCTCCTTTCTGGGTAGCAGTACCCCATTGGCGAGGTTTGTAAGGGCCTTGTGACTGACCTCTGCCCCTTGGGCATCTGTATTTGCCCCTCTGCGATCTGTCAGAAGCTGGAAAGGACCAGTTTTTTGTTGGCCAATTTCTGCTGAAATGAGGGGGTTGTACCTGTAAAAAATCCTTGACCGTCTGCATAGACTTTGCCTTATCCTCCATTTTCTTTAAAACCTCTTCTGCTTTGACACCAAATAATACATCCTGCTGCAAAGGTGCATCCAATAATTTTGCTTTAACATGATCAGGTAGGGTTTGTTCTTTTAACAAAGCATGTCTACGTATGACAGACCCAGTAACAGCTGCTCTACAGGAAGCTTCCAATTAATCAAATCCACATTGTAAAGTATGTTTGCCCACCTGTTCAGCTGCATGCAACAGATCCTGCATTTCCTTGAATTCAGACTGTTCAGAATGAGTGCTCATTTTTTGTTTTAATTGAGACATTAGAAATTGCTGATATTTCAGCATGTGAAACTGACAATTTAATGCTCTCATAGCCAGAGTAGCTGAGGTGTATATCTTCTTTCCCCATCTATCTAGGGCTCTGGAATCCCTTTCAGAGGGCACAGGATTTTTAGCCATAGAAGCTTTAGCCCCTTTGGGACCCTGGGAAATTGTTTCTGGGTCAGCCACAGGGCTTTTATAAAGGAATTTGTGTGAGTCAGTTACTCTGTAGTAGCTGTCTGGTTTGGCTGGAGCAGGAGGTAGAGAGTCTGGATTTAGACTAGACTCCAAGCAAATCAACCACAATTTCTAAAACTGGAGGGATAGCAAGTGGTCTGTGCTGGGGTAGTAAAAGGAACTCTCGGAGCCTTTTCTTAGAATCAGAGTAGTCCTGGCCTTCCCAGTGGAAATGTTCTCTCATGGTATGTAAAGTTTCCCCAAAGGAATAGTCTTCAGGGGGAGATGCTGAGGGAAGAGTCTTCATAAGGGGAGCGTAATCCTGTTCCTCAGAAGAATTTGAGGAAATTGAAACCTGGTCAGAGGAAGCATAATCCTCCTCTTGTCTTGGTCTTTTATCTGGAGGGGGATGGGAACCCCTGATTAGAGTAATCAAATCTTCAGCCATCTTAAGCATCTGTTTCTTAGGCATGGGGCCTTGAACTGCAGACTGATGTACAGTCTTTTTTGGTTTTAATGGAGTTTTAATCTTAACATAAGATTTCATGGTGAGTGTAGTCTGTCTGAAGACACCTTCTGCAACCAAAGGTGTTTCTACTGCACCGGGATCTCCTTCTGCACCGGTGTCAGAAGGGCCTAATGAAGATGGCTGCGACGGCCTAGTACACTCCGCTTGAGAATCCGAAGCTGTCTGGGGTTCCAATTCTGCGGTCGTCAGGGGCTGCGTAGGTGCCTCACTGAACACCAGAGAACCGGCGACAGGCCCAGCAGAGGCCTCGGAGTCTGGCTTGTTCCTAGGATGCCTGTCCTTATCCTTGCGTTTTTTATGCATGCCGGTCGTCGGCTGCTCCAACGGCATGATAGAAGTAAATTTCCTACCAAAGTAATGTCGTGCGAAGTCAAAATGGTGCTTGATAGTTCGTTTTTTAAACCTAGCACAAAACCGACAACCTGCGACGTTGTGGTCTGGGCCTAGGCAAGGAATACAATAAGAATGGAAGTCCTTATGAGGTATTTGCTTCCCCACAAGAAATGCAATTGTTAACTTTTTCTGACATCGGACTGAGGCAAGAAAAGGTTCCCCAACAGGGTACTTAGCTTTATTGAAGACTTCGGACTGAAATTTGATTCAAAAATCTCAGGTGTCAGGAGAACTGCTTCTGCTTCAGGCACAAGTGGCAATAAAGACTGGGGAAAATGGCGTCGGATGCCTCTTATATACCCCTGGCGCACTGACGTCAGGGAAGAAGCGACAGCAACCGACGCCGGACGAAGACTTTGGAACTCAAGCTGACTGTGGGACCGCCTGACGGCAGGATAACCCAAGTGTGATGACTGCAGCAGGGTAACACGAACATCTGGACCCGTACTGTTACAGGCCGAAGCTCCACGACCCTGATCCAACAGTGGCAGAGCCGATCTTATCCTCTCGGATCTGGCTGCAACATCCTGGATCCAAGATGCACTCTGATCAGAGGACCTGAGAGCAGAGGCAGTCAAGGCAGCTGTCGGAGAAGAGGAAGCAAAGGCCCTTTGATCCAAACCTGAATCCCTTAGGAGACTACTGTCCTGGGGCTCCAAAACAGAGTTGGATCGGAGAAGAAAAGGTCACAAGCTGGGAAGGCTCAGATCCATAAGGGGACGGTGTAGGAAGAACCCCCATCTAAATCAGGGCCCTGATTATGGATCTAACCATCCTGTCCACATGTTAAGCACAGCTTTAAGGGTTTTGACAAAATGGTAACTGAATAGTGGAGCAGTGTAAGCAGTCTTCAGTTCTGGTTGTTTGTTAGCTTGCTGCATTCTCCCTAGGTTTAAGTTTGTTTTTTTTTTTTTTTTTTGATCAACTTCCACTGCAGCTTTGAATTTTTATTCTGAGTGTTTTATGAATTGTAGTGGTTGTTTTTTTTTTTTTTTTTTTTTTTGCATCAGTTTTTTACTTTGTTTTTGCCATGTTTTGAAGGTATCTAAAGTTACAGAGATCGCAATATATTTTATTTTATTTTATAGACAAAGTTTCCATGTCTTGCTCCTTTTCTGCTTTAATTTTTTTGGTGTCATATAATATCCAAGGGGCAGCTTTGTATTTGACTCTCTTCCTTCTGATGGGAACTTCAAAATTAAGTAAATCAAGGAAGAGTTTGCTAGAGAGAGAGACCACCTCATCTAAAGGAAAGAATTTGAAGGAGTTCCAGTTACTGATTTCAGGGTATGTCTTAGATGAATGCAGATAGGTTGAAAGCTGTACTAAAATGTGAATTCCTAAGATTTTCAGTTATACTTACTTCTACACAAAGGTAAAAATGCGGTCACTAAGTGCGTCTGCTAGGATACCTGATGAGGAGATTTTATTACGTTTGGAAGTATTCGGTCAAATACAGATAATTTACAGTTAAGTTTACTGATCCTTTTTGGGGTATGGATTAGTTGAATAAATATCCAAATAAATTAATATATGCTGAGGATGTGTCTAAAGAATCAGCGAACCACTCAAAGCTTGAGTAGCCTAAAGTCACTGCCTCATCAGGGATGTTAGCAGACAACCAGGAAAGAATATCTTCAGCTGTGAGGACGTTATATCTAGGAGGAATATATACAACTATAATGCTTATGGTTTTGTGTTTATTTTGCCTAAGAAGAGAGATGAGCATTTCAGTATTGATGAATTGTGTATACTTATGGAGTAGAGTGAGGGCTCAAGTTTACTGGAATACTTTATTACAGTGTAATGCCCACTCCTTTTTATTTTCTGAACCAACCTGTAGATGTTATAACTATGGAGAGAATTTAATCATCTTTGATATCTAGTTTCAGAGATAGCAAGTATGTCAGGGCAGTGCATGGTTAGCCATGTGTGCAGGTCAGTAACTGTTAGGCAAGAAAGTTCAATTTCATACTGACCTGAAGATTCATAACAGAGTGGCTGCACTGCAGCCAAGCCAAACACTATTTATCTTCCTAGCACGACAAGCAGTACTGCCAACTGGACATGCATATGGCCATGCTAATTTGCACTATGAGGAGCCCCTCTTGCGGCTGTAGCACAGCTTTGTCACTTTACTATGGTAGGACACCTCGAAGACACACAATACAAGAAGTGAACAATGAGACAGTTCAAGAATCCTCAGTAGTGCGAGCACACAGCTATGTAATGCTGATGTAATCATATGCAACAAATACATACATAACTATATATACAGTGGAAAGAAAAGCCACACAGATGCTGAGGCTCGAGTGGAGATGACTAACAGAAGTCTTGGAGAGGGTTAGTACAGAAGTGTAAAGTAGGGTGCATAACAAAATACTACATAGAAAGGTAGACCATAATGTCAACAACAATACGGAAGGTTTAACACACTGAAATACACATGGGAGATGAGAGATAAAATAATACAGTTATAAGATTTAACAGCCCACACTACACCCAATAATGGGAACTATTAGCCATGGACCCATACTACACTGTGAAATGTCACGTGTTACTTGTTAAACACATTTCGTGGGTCAATGTTAGCATTCATGTATGCTGTATACTTGTAGGATTTTTCAATTATAGCATCTGAATTACTATAAGCTATCTGCAGGGGTACCTTACCCTAATGTGTGGTGGTTGCAGTAGCATGATAGCAGTGTAAACTTGTTTATTGTGAGCAAGGGTTGCCATGAGCCACAGTGTTCTGCCAGTTATCCTCTAAACAAGTGTGTATAAAATAATTAGAGAAACTTTTGTGGATGTGCATGGATGTGGGTGTGTGGGGTGCACATGTGTGTGTATTACAACTACCTTGTTTGGGAGAGGTGTGCCTGATACAGCACCAACAAAAAATTAACCCATGCATGACTGTAAGCATCAAGACAAACAGAAATAACGATTTTTGTGTTGCTTTTTGTGGATACACCTATGTTACTGTCTGGCCCTCAGACACACTAACTTATGTTCCAATTAACAGCATTTTCACAATGTTAAAATAAGCACTAGCCACATGGGACCATGACTGCCGATTTCAGAGTTTTCCATATCAACAGGGAACAGCTAAGACAGAAGCAGCTAAGTGCAGATCAACCTGAAGGCCTCAATTTACAGAGACTGATAATGAGGTGGTACTGCAGACCCTCCTTCTCCATGGTAGACTGCAAACCACAAATAAGCCTTTCCGTGACAAGTGTATGGCGAGAGGCTGTTTAGGATGCAAAGGCAGTAGATGGCCAGGGATGCAACTATGACATTTTCCACTGCATAGCCGGTGACATGATACGTAATGCCACCAACAGAGTGAATGCCTTAGCATGGTAGCACATGGCTGCAGGTGGTGGCAGTTTACTTTATCACAACCTACAAAGAGGAGTTCTTGGCCTCACTCAAAAGTTCCACAGTGCCGTGATGGACGTTGGGGTGAAAGATTTCTACAGGTGATGCCCCAGGTATGTAGCCCTACATTTACTTTGTCCATCATGTGCAGCTCTTAGTCAAATTATTGTTTACAATGCTTATCCCAACTACTGCATATAGGTACATCTGGCATCAAGGTGCACAAACTACCTGCACAAGGTATGCGCATGTAACATTTATTCATTTTTACTAATTTTAATTAAATCACTTGCATGTGTAGCTGTGGTGGTTGGGCAATATCACACTGCATACATTTTGTGTTAGTACAGTCAAAGGTGAGCCATCACCTGGCACCAGCACTACGGAACTACCCAGAGACAAGCAAGGACAGTCCTGGGATGCAGAATTTATGTGGGACAAAGGCAGTGGAGTTTCCACATCCACCATCAGACAACAAGCACAGTCATCTGAGTAGACAGGTTTATGGGGACAATGCAGATCAGGGAAGTGTGGTGGCCCTAAAAAAAAGACATTTCAAAATCTGCCCCTAGCTGTTGGGGCCTGTAGGTTCCATGCAGAAGGTTATTAGCAATGCTCACAGGAGGAATAGTTACTACCCTCTTTTTGAGGTTTGTCAGTAGCTGCCTCCCAATATGCAAGGTCACCCTGGAGGTACAAGTAAGTTCCACCAGAGCTTGGAAGAGTTTGAGAGTCATCCAGTCAGTGCATGGTGACTTAAGGGACGGAGTGAAATGAGTGCATGACTCACTGGACAGGATGGATGATACAATGGAATGCACAGCATCTGTTCTGAATCAACTGTCAGGGGGTAAGGGGCCATCCAAGGCTAGACATCTGTAACATCCTCCAACCTACCTTTAGACGGTGGAGGTCCCTGCTCCTGCAGTGATAGCACTTCCACTGCTACACTGGCTGTGTATGTGTCTAGAAAGACCATTCTGTGGTTATGGTCATGGTGATACATCCTCCATCAGACTTCTAGCCAGGGTCATGGGACACAGCCACTACAACTCTTGGCAGAGCCAGTTCTCATGGATGTGGCACGGATGAGAAGCAGAACCTTCTGCCATGCCTACCTTGGACCTGTTCAATATGCCAAGGCAAAGTGCTGGCCAACATGCCAGGGCAGTTCTCCTGCAGAGACACATATGTAAAACCACTATTGCTGGAGCTCATCCCATGCATCCAGTGTGCAAAGCACTGTGACCCAATAACCCACACCCCAACACACACCAAACTTCTACATACTAACCACAAGTACACTCACGTTGTCACACCTCAACACTCAAAACTCACACACTTCCCTTAGAAAGGCATGCACTCCTGTACCTCTTACCTACCTTTGCAAACAACAACTCTGCCCTGCCCTTATGACATTCTGATTTGGGCTGGCTATGGCTCATGCACATGTGGACAGCCTATGCATGGGTAAATACAATCTCACATTTTTGTATATAATTTCTCTTAGCTAGTGCTATGGTGTACTGTGCCCACCTCCATCAGACATGGTCTTCTCCTGCTGCTGGCTACTCCTCTGCCTCAGATGCCTTTGCTTGTGGTGCTGGGAACTGCGGCACCTGGCCACCACCATCATGTTTGTTTATTCAGTATTGTTACTAT
Source organism: Protopterus annectens (assembly GCF_019279795.1). Classification (NCBI taxonomy): domain Eukaryota; kingdom Metazoa; phylum Chordata; order Ceratodontiformes; family Protopteridae; genus Protopterus; species Protopterus annectens. The sequence goes on from NC_056741.1 coordinate 1,497,198,120, forward strand.
GCAAAATGGAACAAACAAAATTTCTGCATAAGCAGTAGGATCTTACTACAGCCCTCCACCACCTGACTACCCAGGCAGTGGAATTGAGTTCAGCACCCAAAAATAGGCTTTATAAGTCTTATGGTTTGCTAATGGCTTTGGTTGTAATATTGCATGGTTGGGCTGTATGAAGTTATCATTTGGGTCATGAACCAAGGCTCTAGAGGGTAACTAGCATCCCCCAACATATCTCCCTGTGGAAATCACCCCTCATAAACCACTGGCAAATTCACGAGTGCCATATTTGAGAGTCATTGAATGTGCCTGGGTGACCTGCACACACATTGTAGAAGAAACCCTGTGCATTACAAACCACCAGGCTACTGGGAGTGATATCCTTTGCAGCTCACGCACCTCATTCCATGACCACCAGATGGAGCCCTCACTTTCAATGTGGGTACAAGTCTAGGGCCCCTAGTACCGCAGAGAAAAGAGGTACAGCATAAAAGTGCCACATGGTGTTTCTTCACTCCTATGCTGTGAGACCACATATCTTCTCCCACATGCTGAAGCATGGTACCAAGGAGGCAGATGCATTAGACAACCCCCCCCCCCCCAGTGTCCCCTACTGGTCACTGAAAGGTACTGGCAAGTAATACATTTAAAGACATTCATACCTAAATGTCTACAGCAATGGGTACTTCATGACTCCCAAGAGGCTGCAGACAAGGCCTACACATGTCCACTATCTGTTGTAAGGCGACCCTGTCCACTTGAAAGCAGTACACTACATCAGAGTCATGGAGGGCATGAAATGTCGAGGGAGGTCGAAAACCCAGCACCTTGGGGGAGACATCATGCACTGTCAGCAGCAGCAGCAGCAGCTACATGAGCCTCCTGCAGATACCGGTTTACAATGGCTGTGGAAATCCCTACTAGTTTTTCTCTTCCTGAACGTGAGCAAATGGCTATGTTCATTGCTAATGTGTGCACAAAGTGGCTGCTTGTCATTTATATGTATCAGAAATACTTTTTTTTAAATCAACAGTATACAGCACCAACTCATTATATGGTCATTAGTATATATCTCGCCTGTGCCTTGGTTTCTATTCAGCTTTGTCGTGTAGCTGAGTTTCCTGAATCACACACCCTGCTCATGCCCACTCATTCTGCAAATCTGCTTAGCACAATAAGGTGAACATTCATGAATCCTGGCCTGAGAATGATATACAAGAGATAGAGAAAAGTGCAGAAAAATGCTACTATACTATGTCCAAAAAAGACAAGTAGCTCCAGTGCCCTGTAGCAGAAGTCATTTACTGTAAAACTAACTCAAAATGAAATTCTGGTAAGTAATTGCTACCCTTTCAAATAAAATTATTCCATCATTTGGAAATGGGATGAAAGATGGTTTTGCAAAGTCAGATCACCCCTATTTGGCTACCACAGAAATTACTGCAGTGGAAAGAATACAATTATCTTCAGTAAACAGGTCAGCATCGAAGATTAACCTCAGTACAGCATCATAACACCCACTGATACCTCTTTTCTTCTGTCTCTGATTCAGCTTCCTCATCCTCATCTTCTGCTTGGCGTTGCTCCTCATAGTCATCATCTTCATCCTCTTCTTCCTCCTCTTCTACAACAGCGTCTTTATTTGGCATTTGAGTTTTAGGGCAACACACAAACTCTATGCCACAGAACTTATCAATACCCCGTGGCATCAGCATGCCAGACTCATGCAAGATGTGTCCCTTGGAAAGGCATGCCTAAAAAGAAAGACAGAAAACAGGCTTAACTACATATGAAAAGGAATAAGGAAAGATTAGAGACTATAAAGAGCGTGCTGGGCTTAAATGATGACAAAACAAAGTCCAGTCTATAGTGTACAACTACTGAATCATTTATACATCACAGGTTCACCGGTTGGATTCTCGTCTGGGGTACCCTTTGTGTGGAGTATGCATGTCCTCCCTGTGGTCACGTGAGCTTCCACCAGGTGTTCCAGTTTCCCCCCCACATTCCAAAGACATGCAGCAGGTGGATTAGACACTGTGCATACCTGTACAAAGCACTATAAAGTACAGTTTTGTACCTACCATAAATGTAGAAGTCCGAACTGGATAGCATCTGCAGTCATAACAAATGGGTTGTCCTGTCGTCAGGCAGCCCTTCGGTCGGCCGGATTCCAAAGTCCGGGTCCGGCTTCGGCTGATGTCGCACTTCACCCGACGTCATCTCTGCTGGTCTTCGGGTATAAAGGCATCAGCCGACGCCATTTTCCTCAGTGTTTCTTGCCCCAGATGCCAATTGCCCTCTTGGAAAGCTAAATTTTGGATAAATGCCAAGGTTTCCAAAATAGTAGAAGGCAAACACAAAAATAAACATGTATGTACATATATACAAACAAATACACCATAAGAGACTCCCCCCCCCAGCTAGCTATTAGGAGGGTAAATACCCTAGGAATACCGCAGAGGGGAAGGAGGGAGGGTAATCCTGACTGCAGATGCTATCCAGTTCGGACATCTACATTTATGGTAGGTACAAAACTGTACTATGTCCTTCATGGATGCATCTGCAGTCATAACAAATGGGTAGAATACCATAGCCAAACTAGGGGAGGAGGAATAATAATTATGGTGTAGTCAGGATCCCTTGCAGAACAGCAGTGGCAAACCCTGCTCGGGATCTAGAATATAGAGGTAAATTATAATGCTTGGCAAATGTATGCACGGAGGTCCAAGTAGCCGCCTCAATAATGTCCTTGGTTGCCACTCCTCTTAAGAAAGCTGTGGTAGTGGCTGTAGCCCTTGTAGAATGAGGTCTTATGTTCTGTGGAATTGGTTTTCCATGGTAGGAGTAACAGAATCTTATGCAATTTCCTATCCATTTGGAGATTGTCTGTTTGGAAATTGCTTTTCCTTCCCTTCCTGTTGCATAGGCTACAAAGAGCTGGTCAGTTCTTCTGTTACCTTTGGTTCTGTCCAGGTAGTAGCGTAACTGTCTATGTACATCCAAGGTATGCATTATTCTTTCACCTCTGTTTTGTGGATTGGGAAAGAAGGTAGGTAGGTGGATTGCCTGGTTTAAAGACACTCTGGATACCACCTTAGGCATAAATGTAGGATTAGTTCTCATGGACACCCTATCTTGATGGAAGATTAGGAAGGGTTGCACTGCCATTAAGGCCTGTAGTTCAAACCCTCCTTGCTGAAGTAATAGCCAGTAGGAAAGCAGTTTTCCATGATAGGTGTTGTAGATCTGCTGTTGCTGCTGGTTCAAACGGAGGGAGTGTCAACTTTTCTAGTACAAAATTCAAGTCCCATGCTGGTAATGGTGGTTTCCTAGGAGGTTTTACATTCTTGATCCCTCTGAGGAACTGCCTGAGTAGAGGGTGTGAAAAGACAGGAGGATCAAAGCTGTATTCTGCTGAAATAGCTGATGCATGTATCTTGATGGAGGAATAGGACAGGCCTGTATGTAGAAGCTCTGCCAAGTACTCCAGAATGTTAGCAATATCTATGTTCGGCACATCTTTTCCTCTTTCAGTACTCCAAATGACGAACCTTTTCCATTTCCCTGCATAGTTCCTTCTTGTTGAAGGTCTGCGGGCTTCAAGGATAATGTCTTTAACCCTTTGTGAAAGGTCTGGGTTAGTTACTGCTATGTGATGTTCCAGGCAGTTAGTTGCAAGGTTTTTAGGTTTGGATGTATGACGTTGTAGTTGTTCCGAGTTAACATCAGAGGCATCAGGGGTATTGACCACATTTTCTCCCGAGACATGCTCCTCAGCAATGGGTACCAGTGTTGTCTTGGCCAGTTTGGAGCTATCAGAATTATCCTTGGGCGTTCCTCTTTGATTTTCAGTAGTACCTTGTGCATCAAGGGAAGAGGTGGAAATGCATATGCTGTCAGGCCTTTCCAGCTGAAGGATAGAGAGTCCACCTTCCATGCAAGTGGGTGGAATGTCCTTGTGCAGAATTTCTTGAGCTGGTGATTTTGTGGGGAAGCGAACAGATCTATTTGTGGCATTCCCCATTTCTTTGTGATGGCCTTGAAGATGTCCGGGTGTAGCATCCATTCGTGAGCATCCGAGGTGGTTCTGCTTAAAATGTCTGTTAGGGTGTTCTCTTTTCCCGGTACAAATATTGCCTGTAACTGGATGTTGTAGCTGAGAGCCAGATTCCAAAGGTCCAAAGTCATTCTGCATAGGGGGTAAGAATGAGTGCCTCCCTGTTTGTTGATGTACCACATGACTGTGGTGTTGTCTGTCCTTATCATCAAATGGCCTTCTTGGAGGAATGGTCTGAATTTTAGGATTGCCAGTTTTACTGCCAGCATTTCTTTTTGGTTTATGTGCAGGTGGTCCTGAGTCCACAGTCCTTATGCATTTGTCCAGCATGTGGCCCCCATCCTAGGTCTGAGGCATCCGTTGTGATGGTTTGGTTTGCTGGAAAGTTGTGGAAGGGTAAGCCTGGGTTTGACTGGCATGCCCGAGCCCACCATAGGAACTCCTGTTTTAAGCATGGGATTAGTGGTATTTCTGTTTCGAAGCTGTGTCTGTGTTGAGACCATAAATTCTTTAGGTACCACTGTAACTTTCTCATATGCAGTCTGGCATGTGGGACCAAGATTATGCATGATGCCATGAAGCCCAAGGCCTGCAGAACTTTTCTTGCTGTTAGTTTGTTCTGCTTTGTTAATGCCAAGAAGTAAAGAGGGAGTTCTTTTTGTTTTTCTGCAGTTAGGAATGCCATCTGTTTTACCGTGTCCAATTCCGCGCCCAAGAAAGTTCTTGTCTGGGATGGTATCAGCCTTGACTTTTGTAAATTGACTGTGTATCCCAGGGCTTGTAGCAAGTAAATGACCCTTTGTAAATCTGTTGTCAGCTTGCTTTTGTTGTCCGCTTGTAACAGGCAGTCGTCCAGGTATGGATAAATTTGAATTCCCTGTACTCTGCAGTGAGCGATTACTGATGCCAGGCATTTTGTGAATACTCTGGGCAGTAGATAAGCCAAAGGGCAATGCTGAGAATTGATAATGCTCTGATCCTGCAAGAAATCTGAGGTATCTTCTGCAATTTGGTCGAATGGGGACGTGCAGGTATGCCTCCTTGAGATCTAGAGTTACCAGCCAACACTCCTTGCCCAGCATGGGAAGAAGTTGCTGTAGGGTCAGCATTTTGAATTTTGGGACAATGATGTATGTGTTTAAGATGGACAGGTCGAGAATAGGTCTCCAGTTTTTCTCTTCTTGGTACTAGGAAGAGTCTGGAGTAGAATCCTTTGCCCTGTTCTGTTATTGGCACCCTTTCCACAGCTCTCATCTTTATTAATTCCGCTATCTGGTGCAGGGCTTCTATTTTTGATTTGGGGCAGGTTTGGCATTCCTCTTTGTACTGGTAAAGTGTGGAAGTGGAACCGTAGCCTTGGTCTATGGTTTGCAAAATCCACTTGTCTTTTGTAATATAGTGCCAATTTTTTTGAGAATAAGGCTAACTTTCCGCCTAATGGTGCTGCTATTTGCTTCCTGGTAGGCGGAGTCAGAGCCAAGTCACTGTGATTGTCCTGTTGCAGTGGCAGTGGTTGTGTCTGTGCCTCGGTTATTGCCTTGCCACTGTCGTCCTCTGTAGGCACCTCCTCTGGATTGATTTCTGCCCCTAGAGCGTCTGTTCCTGCCCCTTTGTGATCTTGTGGAGTCAGGAAAGGACCAATTTTTGGCAGGCCAGTTCCTGCTAAACCTTGGGGCTGAACCTGTAGGAAATCTTTAACTGTTTGTACAGATTTTGCCTTCTCTTCCATTTTCTTCATTACCTGCTGGGCAGGTTCCCCAAATAGACTGGCCTGATCCATAGGAGCATCCAATAGCTTAGCTTTAACATGATCCGGTAAGACCTGTTCTTTCAACCATGCATGCCTTCTTATCACTGTGCCAGTCATGGCTGATCTAAATGAAGCCTCCAGTGCATCATAGCCACATTTTAAAGAATGGTTACTAACCTGTTGGATGTTATTCACCATTTCTAATACATATTTCTTATCTAAAGATTCATCAGGGGACAGCTTTTTAATTAACTGATCAAGCATAAACTCTTGGTATTGGATCATGTGAAACTGACAGTTTAAAGCTCTAGCTGAGAGAGTAGCAGAGGTGTAGACTTTTTTCCCCCATCTCTCTAAGGACCTGGATTCCCTTTCAGAGGGAATAGGGTTTTTTGCTGTGGTAGAGGCAACTGCCTTAGGCCCCTGGGATATAGTTTTGGGGTCTGCAAGCGGGGCCTTGTATAGGTGGTGATGAGTGTCTGGTACCCTGTAAAATCTATCTGGTTTGGCAGGGGCTGGAGGTAAAGAATTAGGTGCAGTGCAGACATCATTAAATGCATCGTCCACAACAGATAGGACAGGAGGTATAGCTAAGGGCCTATGTCGTGGTAAGTGCAGAAAAGTCCTAAGCCTTTTTCTTGAATCTGAGAAATCTTGTCCCTGCCATTGGAACTGTTCTCTCATGGCATGTAGAGTTTCCCCAAAGGAGAATTCCTCTGGTGGAGAGGCAGCTGGGATGGATTCTTCATCATCTGAATCTTCGTAATTGGAAAAAGGAGCCTCTGGCTGGTCTGTAATGTCTGAGTCATCCGCAGAATCATCAGAGGACACAGGCTCGGGGGGCTCTGCTCTAGGTCTCTTTTCTGGGGGCTGAGAGGCCCTGTCTGGGTGAGATTGGGATCCCCTAATTAAGGATATTAAATCTTCTGCCAGAGTAAGCATTTGTGAACTAGAAGTGGGCCTGAGTGAGGGTGGTTTAACAGGCCCTGATTTAGCTGATTTGGCTGCTTTAGCCCTGGCAAAGGCCTTAATAGACATGGCTGCAGGAGGCCTAGCAGCACCACGTGCTGGGGTAGAGATATCCAAAGGGATGGTGTCTGAAAGATCAGTAGGAGCCGCAGTTGCAGGCAAAATTTCTGAGGCTGATTCAGATAAGGTAGTAGGAGCCTCGGTAGTAGTCAAGGATTCGGCTGAAGATTGACCAGTTTTCTCGGTTTCGGCCGAAACCGAGACACTCGCGGCTTGCTTAACCGTGGTTTCGTCCGAAACCGCGGACCACGAGTGTCGGTCCTTTTCTTTGCGTTTTTTTAACAATTTGGGTAGTCGGAGGATCCGACGGCATAATGTACGCAAAATCTGAGCCGAAAAACTGTTCAGCAAACTCCGACCGACGCCTAAGCTTTCGTCGGTTGAAGGAAGCACAGGCCGAACAGGCTGCTACGTCGTGGTCTGGGCCTAAGCAAGGCAAACAGTAAGAGTGGTAATCTTTATGAGGTATTTGTTTCCCACAAGTTAAACAGTTATTGACTTTTTCTGACATCGGCTGAGGCAAGAAAGAGTCCCCAACGGGGTTCTTCGAAGTAGTATTCGGTAGTAGTAATCTCTGGATCTGACCGACCGGCACTTGCGAACAGCTTCTGCTTCGGGCGCCACGCGGCAAGAAAGACTGAGGAAAATGGCGTCGGCTGATGCCTTTATACCCGAAGACCAGCAGAGATGACGTCGGGTGAAGTGCGACATCAGCCGAAGCCAGACCCGGACTTTGGAATCCGGCCGACCGAAGGGCTGCCTGACGACAGGACAACCCATTTGTTATGACTGCAGATGCATCCATGAAGGACATCTCAGATTATTTCACTGGGTCTATGGCAAGCTTTGCTTGGACCACTCTCCATGGACACTTAGACCCTCATCCTTCCCAGTTAGTCTAAGCTATGGCAATTTACCCATTCAGCTTAGAATACTGCAGCAGTGATCAGTATGAAGAACAGTTTAAATTTACTTAGACAATTGTACTAACAGTAGACACTCAAATGGTAAGTACTGCAGTAGCAGCTCCCTCCATCCCCCTTATTACTGTACATATCTTATGTCAAGATGTGGGCAGGTTTACTTTCCTACTATAGTCCTTCTTGGAGCTTTAGCCACCCTTTCTCTGTTGCCATCAGAGCCCTGGGAGGTTGTCCAAACCTGACTAATGGCCTAGGTGTATAGAAGGTGCCCAGAAGCTGGCAGGCAGTTATATAATCCATAGAGCTTAGACTACAGGAGCAGTGATCATTCAAACATGTTATGGCAAGCTTACTACCACAACTGTACTTTTTCTCTGTTGCCTCTCACTTCATGGACGTACCATAAAAGCATCCATACATTAAGATCCATACACAAGTGCAGTACATCAGCAGGAAGCAGAAGTGGTGGAAGAAGACTGAAGTGTTGTCATGCAGTAAAATTTTCAAAAGATAAGGAATCTCTTCAATAATATCACTGTATAATATCAATAATCCACTTGTGGCTCTAAGTATCACAGTATTCACTCACTTAAATCACTATTACTTTGCACTCATGATCAACTACGAGTAAAATCCTGTGATACCCACACCCACTCATGAACTGCTGCTAACATTTAGGTTCATAGGTAGGTACTAGGCTAATGGCCCTAGGGCCTATATAAGCCTACCCAAAAATATACCCTGGCTTTCACCACCTAAGAAAACTATTTTCCTGTGCCCCTGTCGAGCAGAGCCACTGAAGTGATCCCTGGGGTGAATTTCCTATTTCCCATCCAATCATCAAGATTTTTCTTGAAGAGTGCTAATGAGGAGCTCTGTTTGACATAGATAGGTAGTCTGTTCCAGAGTATGGGAAGTCTCTGGGAAAGGAATCTATCCCTCCAGGATGTTCTGTTTATTGTGGAGACAAGGTTTAGGTCCCTAGGGCATGTAGCTCAGAGGGACTGGGATTTGCTTAACTGGAGCATGTCCAACAGCTCTGGGTTTGACATAGCTTTATATGTTAGGCAGAGATAGCCTCTGAGTTGGCGATATGCGACTGAGTACAGCTGGAGTTTTTTGAGACAGTCTGCATAGGGCATCTGTTTGAGGCCAGTAATTCTCTTTGTGAGGTATTTCTGTGACCTTTCCAGTTGTTGTAGATTTCTTGTGAGGTACACACCAAAAGGGGCGTTGTACTCTATAATGGGTCTAATAAGTGATGAGTAGAGGGGAACAATGACCTCTTTTTTTCTGGATGAGAAACCTTTTGTGATGAGGTGTGCCACGTAGGATTTCCTGACCACTGTGGTGATGTGATTAAAGGAGAGACTACTGTCCACCTGTGTCCCAAGGTCTCATCACATTTTCGGCGTTAAGTAGACTACCAGCTATGTGGTAGTTCATGGGTACAGAGTTTTTACCAAAGGGGATGACGATACACTTTTTGGCACTGAGCTTCAGGCCATGGCTTTGACACCAGACATCTGTCTCAGTGAGACCCTTTTGTAGTATGTCCACATAGTTAGGAGTTTCGATTATGGCTCCTAGTTTACAGTCATCTGCAATCTTTGTTAGCCAAAGACCTTCTGTGTTAGCCTGTACTTCAGAGAAGTAGATACCAAACAGGACAGGACCCAGGACTAAACCCTGTGGTACTCCACTTGTCACTGATCTGAAGTCTGATTTGGAGTCTGCTACTTTTACAGTGTGGGTTCTGTCCATGAGCCAGTTGGCAACCCATCTTGCGACATAGGGGATTTATACCTAGTTTAGTGAGCTTATCTATAATTCCAGAGTGGGGGATGGTGTTGAAAGCCTTGGCGAGATCTAGATAAGCTGTGTGAACCACTTTACCCTCATCTATGGATTTGTGACTGCTTCAAAGACATGATCTGCCTTTTACATATCCAAACTGGGTAGGGTCCAGAGTTTGGAGATTGCCAAGGTCTTTGTTTAGGAGTTCCATGATGATACATTCCATGGCCTTGCAGACCAGGCTTGCCAGGCTAATGGGGCGGTAGTTCCTGGGGTCCGTTGTCTCCCCCTTTGTGGAGTGGGATAACTGTCGCAGTGCGCCATTCAGTGGGCACAAAGCCTGAGGTGAGGCTATGATATGGTACTTAGGTAGGGTGCCAGTTCATTCTGTAGTTCGTGTAGAACACAGCCTGGGACATTGTCAGGTCCCATGGATGCTGTGTTCTTGGCTTTGGAGAGTGTGTTTGTTACCTGTGCAGCTGTGATTACAGGAACTTTGCATTCTTCCGGTATAGAGATGGGCCCTCTAGAGGGTGAGAGGGGGGGTAAAGTTAGCACTGAACCCATCTGCCAAGATGTTGGCAATATCAGTTGGTTCTGTATAATTAGTGCCATTTTGCTGCAACTCAGAACAGATCTGAGTGTTGCCATTGAGATTCTTGACATAGCTATAGAATTCTCTGTGGTTGTCTTTAGAGTCCGTGGCAATTTTGGTTTCGTAACTAGCTTTGGAGGATTTTATGAGGTATCTCAGCTTCTTACGGAGGTTGGCCAGGGAGTTCCTCCAGTCATAAAATTTTACTCTTTTTTGCAACAGTTTCTTTCTTCTGTTGTAGAGTTTGTCTATGGCAGAGGACCACCAGATTGGCTTCCTTTTTTTGGAGGATAGCATCTTGGTTCTATTAGGGATAGCATGATCCATGCACTCGTGTAAGTACTTATAAAAAGTGTATTTGTGTAGGATTCAGCAGTCGTACCTCTATTGTCTGTCTGCATGGGGGTCATGAAGTTTGCCACTTCTGTCTTAAGTGTGAAGTTGGCTTTGGAGAAGTTTTTTATGGTGGTTTTCCTAATTGAGGGTGGGGGTGGGATGTGGATGTCTAGGGTGATTAGCTTTTGGTCAGATCTGATCAACAAGGAATTGACCTCTGGTGTGGAACACCAGTTGCCCATGTTGGTAATGACCAGGTCTAGGATATTGCTGTCCCTGGTGGGGGTGTGAATAAGTTGATTCAAGGTGTTGGAATTTATGAATTCCAGAAAACGTTGAGCAAAATAGTTGGTACATGAGTAGTTTTCCCAGTTAATGGTGGGGTAGTTGAAATCGCCCATTATTAGGGTGTTAGGATGTACCCTAATACTTTCCAGTGTATCAAGAAATGAGGAGTGAGAATCCTGGGGCATGGTGGGGGGTCTGTAGCAAGCTACAATTTGGATGGTGGTCTTGCCCAGAGTTAGTTGCACTTGGATAACCTCAGATGCATTAAGCTGTGAAACTAGCCTGAAGGTGTGGATATCCTTAATGAATATGGACAGGCCTACACCTTTAGTGCTTCGTTCCGGGTTAGGTGGCCGAAAGGTGTGGTATGAATTAGAGCCTGGTAATGCAGGGGTGCTCTCTGGAGCGCTGAACCAGGTCTCTGTCACTGCACAGATGTCGATGTTCTCCATTTTAAGGAGTGCCTCGAGTGAGTGCATTTTGAGGTTTAGACTTCTAGCATTGAGTAGCATTACCCTCAGATTTTGCTTGCTTATACCGGTTACGGTGGTGAATTTGTCATTTGAACCTTGCCTAAAAAAGGCACTATAGGGATGGCAAGAGCCTTAGCCAGTATCCGGAAACCCAAGGGCGACAGGTGCAGACCGGTGGTGAATTTGTCATTTGAACCTTGCCTAAAAAAGGCACTATAGGGATGGCAAGAGCCTTAGCCAGTATCCGGAAACCCAAGGGCGACAGGTGCAGGCCATCTCTGGCAAAGCATCGTGGTCTGCTGATCATGTCGTCCCAGGCAGACAAATACTGGATCCCCTTAGAATGACACCAGAAGCTTAGCCAATTGTTGAAGTCAATCATTTTGCCTTTGTACTGTAGCATCATTCTGGGTGATGGCAGGATGCTACTCAGGGCCAGGGTCATACCTGCCTGGGCTACATGATCCGAGAGCTCCATGTCTCTTTTCATGTAGTCCAGGGAGGTACGTCTCAGGTCATTCACACCAACATGGACAATGACAGTGTCATATTTGTACTGCATATACTGCACATAAGGAAAAGACGCTGTGGCTGAACAAACCACCACTATTTAATGATCTCAAAAACCTTTTTCTCTGTGAAATGGGAAGGGCTGCAAATATTCAACCTTGTGACAATGTGCTTCTACAGTTTAAATGGACACCACTTGACTGAGGAGAGGTTAAAACGAAAAAAGTAGTTATGTCTTACCACAACGTTCCATCTGTGTTGTTGGATCTTCGTTCATTCATTACTGATGGGTTATCGGTTCTGTCCTCGGAACAGAGCCGGCCAATATCAAGCTCAGGTCAGCAAAAAACTCTCGAGGCAAGGTCCTACCCAGAATGGTCTGCTCCCTGTTACCTCAGATCGAGTTTGCAAATTAATAGATAAAAGCAGAGGCTACCTCTGGTCATAACAGACCTACCAGAAAGAAGTACATAAGATTAACCAAGAACCTCCGGATGGGGGACGGAGGGTGGGAAGTAATGAACGAAGATCAACATAGATGGAACATTATGTAAGACAACTTCTTTATCTGATGTTAATCTTCGTTCATTCCTTACTGTTGGGACAGAGTTCCCCAGCTACCTGTATCCCTGGGTGGCCCTCATGGAAGGACATCCCTGAGCACCATGGAACCAAAGGAAACACTACCTCTGGAGGCCAAGTCCAATTTATAATGAAGAATAACGGTATGAGGTTTGGCCCAAGTTGCAGCTGAGCAAATATCACTGAGGGAAGGAAGCTTTAGCATGGAAAACTGCTGAAGTTGCCATAGATCTTGTAGAATGTGCTTTGACTCTATGAGGCAAGGCGAGACTGTTTTTGTTTTAGATAAAGGTGATACAATTTCTCAACCATGAAGCCAATGTAACTTAACACAGGATGACCCTGCCTAGGTCCAGAAAAAGCCAGAAACAGTTGGTCTGATTTACGGGTAGATTTTGTTCTGTCCAGATAAAATCGTATTTGCCTATGAACATCCAAGGAGTGCAGGCAACACTTCCCCTTGTTAGAATGGTTAGGAAAGAACACTGGGAGATCAATGGACTGGTTGACAGATCGCTCTGACACCACTTTTGTTAAAAAGGTAGAAATGGTTCTCAGTGATACCCTGTCCTTATGGAAGATACGACAGGGAGGTTTGATGCATAAGGCCTGAAGTTCTGACAATCGCCTGGCCGAAGTAATTGCAATTCGAAACAAAATTTTCCAAGAGAGATATCTTCAATCACAAAAGGACGCAGGTTCAAAGGGTGGAGATGTTAAATCTTGCAGAACCAAAGCCAAATCCCAAGGTTGTACGGGTTTTCTAAAGGGAGGTTTTAGGTGGATAACCCCGTTTCAAGAAAGTCTTAAGAGTCTGTGTGACATAAGTGAAGAATCTTGAAATCCAATATGAAAATTCGAGATGGACGCTAAATGCACAAAAATAGTAGAGGCAGGCACCCTGGAGTGGAAAATAGATAAGTAATACACCAATACGAAGACCGGGGCTGACAAAGGGTCTGTTTGCTTATCTGCTGCCCATAAAGAGAACCTCTTAAATTTGTTAAGATAGATTAGTCTGGTGAACAATTTATGAGATGCAATAAGAATATTGCGCACAGGGGACGAAAGGTTTTCATGCCTGGCAATTATAGGAAGTGGAGAAACCAAGCTGCCAGTTTCAGGGTTGTTAGATTGGGGTGAATCAGACCCTGCGGATGGGAGAGCAATGTTGGGGATAGATTGAGGATCCACAGCTGATCTAGCAGATGAGGCCAGAGGAAGGGAAACCAGACTTGTCAAGGCCAATATGGAGCAATGAGGATCACTTTGCTCTTCAACTGTCATGCTTTCATTAGAAATTAGGAGATGAGGGAAAGAGGAGGATAGGCATAAAGACCAGAGGGCCAAGAGTGGACTAGAGTGCCCCTTGGTGACTGTCCCCGGGGGGGGGGGAAATCAGGGCAAAGTAGTTGCTGCACTTTTAGTTGGTTGGGGAAGCAAATAGGTCGCAGCAAGGCTGGCCCCAGCGGTGGAAGATTTTTGCCGCTATCAGAGGGCTGAGGGATCACTTGCAAGTCTGTACAATGCACCTGCTCAATTTGTCCGCTATCACATTGAAGCTCCCGGGAATGTGCGTTGCAATCAGAAAGTGGTTGTGAGCCATCGTCCATTGCCATATTCTCAAGGCCTCTCGGCATAACGGGTGAGATCTGGTGCCCCCTTGTTTGTTGACGTACCAGACCACTGACATGTCTGAATCGCAACAGTCCCCGACGGGAGGATGGAGTGAAAAGCTTGCAACACTAGAAGCATCGCCTTTAGTTCCAGGACAATGATATGCAAAAGGGCGTATGTCTCCAACCAGGTGCCTTGGACCGAGTTTCCCTGACATAGCCCCCCCCCCACACCTATCAGGGAAGTGTCCGTGGTCACCGTGGCTATAGGTTGATGGGGGGTGAAAGGGTAAGACCATTGTTTGGTATTTCGAGACATCCACCAGAGTAAATCTTGCTCGCATCGCTGAGTCACACTTATTTGAAAAGACAAAGGATGTTGTAGAGGGCACACTGAGTGAGAAGTAGCCACTGAAGAAGTCTCATATGGAATCTGGCTAGAGGAACAATGGTAATCGAAGCTGCCACTGACCCGAATAGCTGAAGTACAGATCAAGCTGGGGATTTGTGGTGACAGAGCAGTGGTTGAACTTGTCTTATTCACTGAAGTCTGTTCTGGAAGGGATGCTGTGCAATTTCTTGTGTCCAACAATACCCCTATGAATTCAAAAGACTGAGTTGGGGCGGTGTTGGACTTCTCCCAGTTTACAGTGTTCCCAGGCTTCGAGCTGTTGAGTATACTGCAGGGCTTCCTCCAGTAGACGCTAAGCGGTAAAGAGCCAGTCATCTAGATATGGACACGCCTGGAATCCTTTAAGTCGCAAGTGAGCGATAACCACTGCCATGCATTTTGTGAACACTCTGGGGGCTGTAAAGAGACCGAAGGGCAGGGCTCGAAACTGGTAGTGACTGCCCCCTATACGGAAGCAGAGATATTTTCTTGAGCGTTTGTCCATTTTTGTGGTAATACGCATCTTTAAGATCTAAAAAGCACATCCAATAGTCTTCTTCCAGGAGAGGAAGGATAGACTGAACCATGACCATCCAGAATTTCTCCGTTTTTACAAATCTGTTTAGTGTACAGACATCCAGAATTGGTCTCCAGCCTCCTGTCTTTTTTGGCATTAAAAAGAACCTAGAGTAAAATCCAGATCCTATCTGGTCTGGGGGGACTGTCTGGATGTCTTTGTTGTAGCAGCTTTCTGATTTCATGTGCTGCTGTTTCCCTTTGACTGGGTGAAACATTGGGCAATACTATTGATCAAACTGGGCAAAGATGGAAGGGGATGTGATAGCCTCCGGATACAATCTGTTGTACCCAAGAGTTGGTTATGTTTTGCCAGGCAGCAGGGTACAATGAGAAAAGTGCAGTTGTGTACACTTATCATAAATGTAGATGTTAGAGTGTATTCACTGTTGCAGTCATTACATTTGGGTTATCGGCTTGCAGTAGCCCTCGGTCGGCCGGATTAACAAAGTCTTGGGTCCTACATCAGTTGCTGTCTCTTCTTCCATGACGTCAGGTAGTCAGGGGTATAAAACATGCAGCCGACGTTGTCATTACATCAGTTTTTTTTTTACCCCAGATGTCAGGTGTCCCCCTAATGAGAAGCAATTAAATCTATAAATATACAAGGTTATACCTCCAACAAAAAAGCAAATACACCAAAAAGCTTTTAAGCATTGAAAAGGAGAGAAGAGGCATAGCCAAAAGTAGTCAGGGGGCTGGATGGAGGGTAACCAGGACTGCAACAGTGAATACACTCGAACATCTACATTTATGGTAAGTGTACACAACTGTACTATGTTTTTCGTGTTTCACTGCTGCAGTCATTACATTTGGGTAGATTCCCAAAGCTAAGGATGGGAGGAGGAATTTAGATAGCATTAGGACCAGCTATAAGGCCCTGCAAAATTGCAGTGGCAAAGTCAGCTCTGGAGTTAGGGAAAATTGGAAAATGGTAATGCTTGGTGAAACTATGTACAGAACTCCAGGTAGCAGCTTCTAGGATGTCCCTGGTAGGTACACCTCTGAGAAAGGCTGTAGAGGTAAATGCAGTCCTGGCTGAGTGGGGTCTGATCCCCTATGGGATAGGTTTTCCATGGTGCTTATAGCAGAAATGAAGGCCATGGCCTATCCATTTGGGGATGGTTTGCTTTGAAATATCCTTCCCCTCTGCCCTGCGGCAAATGCCACCAGCAGTTGTTCAGATTTCCTTTGAGGTTTAGTCCTGTCAGAGTAGAATCTAAGTTGTCTGCACACATCTAAGGAGTGCAGTATCCATTCCCCTTTGTTCTTTGGATTAGGAAAGAAGGTTGGCAAATGAGTGGACTGATTAAAGGCCACACTGGATACCATCTTTGGCATGAAAGAGGGACTGGGCCTGAGGGACACCCTGTCCGCATGAGAGATGATAAAAGGCTCCACTGCCATAAGGACCTGTAATTCAGATACCCTTCCTGCTGAAGTGATGGCTAAAAGAAAAGCTGTTTTCCAAGAAAGGAATTTTAAATATGCAGTAGCACCTGGCTCTAAAGGAGGAAGGGTGAGTTTCTCCAATACAAAGTAAAGGTCCCAGACTGGAGTTGGAGCTCTCCTGGGTGGTCTTAAATTTTTTGGTCCCTCTGAAGAGCTGCTTGAGCAGTGGATGAGAGAAGAGGGGAGGTTCTGTGTTATAATGAGCTGAAATTACTGAGGCGTGAATTTTTATTGGGGAAAAAGACAGGCCCTTGGTAAAGCATCTCAGATAAGTATTGCACAATCTGAGGTAAATTTGGCACTGCTGTGCTCATCCCTTGAGAGTGATTCCAGGTACAGAATCTTTTCCATTTTTCAACATAAGATTTTCTAGTACTAGGCCTCCTTGCCTCTAAAATGCTATCCATCACTGGTTTACTGAGGGATGGTAAAGGGGAGCTTAGGTAATTAGCCAGGCTGCTAGGTTTAGTGTTTGAAGCAGAGGGTGCAGATTCTGGTTCTCCTGCTAAGACAGCAGGGTAGGAGTCTGAGGCAGGTGCCATGGGGCCAACAGTGACACACTACGGAGGAGGGGGTAGCCAGTCTAGTGCAATCAAAATCATCCTTGGTTTGTCTTGTTTGATCTTTAGTAGTACTTTGGAGAGCAGAGGAGGAAAGACAAACTAATAGGTTTTTCCAGCTGAAGGACAGAGCATCCCACTTTCCAAGCTTGTCTGTGGGGAGTCATTGCGCAAAATTTTTCCAATCGATAGTACTGGGGGAAGCAAACAGGTCTATATCTGGGCTCCCCCATTTGCTTGTCAACATGTTGAAAATCCTTGGCTCCAGTTTCCACTCATGTGGGTCCATGAGGTTTCCACTTAGTCCATCTGCCAGTGTATTTAGTTTTCCTGGCAGGAAATGAGCTTGTACATGCACTTGGTAGCTCAAGGCTGTGTTCCACAATGCCATGGGTAGTCTGCAGAGGGGGTAAGAATGTGTCCGTCTTTAGCATTAATTGTCCTGGAAGAATGTGGTCCTTGAAGGCTGCCAGAGCATTCTGTACAGCTACCATTTCTCAGCCCGGCACTTGCTCAAAACTTATAGCAAGCCCTTATAAACCCTAGCACTAGACCCTCCTGTTCTGTACAGAAGGACAAGGCTCTCTATTCGACCTTACCAGCCATCCAGTAAAACAGTTCACTGCACCTATCCAGGCATGTCCAAAGGGTAATTTCAGGTGTACTCCAGTCCAACTGGTCAATATGGGCATTTTGAGGCAATGTTACTACCTCATTTACATGGACAACCCCTCCTCCTACCACCAAACACTAATACATGCCAGAGATGCAATTATACAGCCAAATTAGAGGCTAAGCTCTCTCAACCCAAGACTGGATCAGACATTCAAGAGGAGAAGGGAAATATTTGCATCACACCACCAGTCTTACATAGACCCATTAAACCAGCACCGGCAAAAAAACACAAATATATGAAAACATACTCTGAGGCTCTAAATAAAAATCTGCAAAACCAGAGACCACCAAAGCAAACATCCAAGCAACCTCCACCCAACACAAACCATTAAACACATACTTAACAAAACCAGTGTGCCATGCAATCACAGCCCTTAAGGCAAAATAACATACTCAGCATACCACTAATAGGTGACTCTATAGTCAGGCACACTGATGTCCCACTCACTAGGCTGAATAAGGAGAAGGTTACTGTTAGCTGCCTGTCGGGTGCCAGGATCCACCACATAACACAAGCACTCAGGTCACTCCAGAACAAGTACAAATATGACTCTGTCATTGTCCATGCTGGTGTGAATGACGAGCCGTACCTCCCTGGACTACATGAAGAGACATGGAAGAGCTCTCTGATCACGTAGCCCAGGCCGGTATGACCTGACCCTGAGTAGCATACTGCCCTCACCAAGAATGATACCACGGTATAGAGAAAAAAATCTCGATTTCAACAATTGGCTAAGTTTCTGGTGTCATTCAAAGGGGATCCAGTGTCTGTCCACCTGGGATGACATGCTCAACAAGCCACGCTGCTTCGCTAGAGACGGCTTGCACCTGTCACCCTTAGGCTCTCGAACACTGGCCAAGGCTCTTGCACCCCCATAGTGCCTTTTTTAGGCAAGGCTCAAAAGACAAACCCACCGCCGTAAATAGCACAAGTAACAAAACTGAGGGTAATGCTACTCAATGCCAGAAGTCTAAACCTCAAAATGCACACACTCGAGGCACTCCTCTGTATGGAGAAAACAGATATATGTGCAGGAACAGAAACCTGGTTTGTGGCTCTAGAGCACCCCAGCACTACCAGGCTACAACTCCTACCATACATTTCGGCCACAGAACACAACCCGAAATACAAAAGGCGGGGGCATATCCATATTTATCAAGGATACCCACACCTCCAGGTTAGTGGCACAGCACAATGCTTCAGAGATCATCCACGTGCAACTAACAATGGGCAAAACTGCAATCAAATTGTAGCTTGCTAAAGATCACCCACCATGTCTGAGGACCCCTATTCCGCATTTCTGGAAACAAAGGTCCTACAAACACCCTAATATTGGGTGATTTCAATTACCCAAACATTAACTGGGAGAACTACAAGTACTAACTCCCTTGCCCAACTTTTCCTAGAATTTATAAACTTAAACGCCCTGGTTCAACTGGTCAACACTCTCACCAGAGGTGGCAACATATTGGACCTGGTCATCACCAACATGGGCGAACGGTGTTCCACACTGGAGGTCAACCCCTCGCTGGTTAGATCTGACCATAAACAAAACACTTTTGATATCCATATTCCAGCCCCACTCCCAGACAAGAAAACCACTGTGAAAAACTTTTCAAAAGCAAACTTCACGTTACTTAAGACAGAGGTGGAAAGTTTCAAAGCCCCCATGCTGAAGGGTAACACTGTCCCAGCTGCAAAATCCTTTACTAATGCATTCTACAGGCAGCTACAAGAATGCATGGATCGTGCCAGCCCAAGCAAAAAGTACAGTTTTGTACCTACCATAAATGTAGATGTCCGAGAGGTATGCATCTGCAATCCTAACAAATGGGTTGTCCTGGCCTCAGGCAGCCCTTCGGTCGGCCGGATTCCAAAGTCTGGGTCTGGCCTCGGCTGGTGTCGCACTTCACCCGACGTCATAGCTGCAGTTCTTCGGGTATAAAGGCATCAGCCGACGCCATTTTTCTCAGTGTTTCTTGCCCCAGATGCCAGATGCCCTCTAGGAAGGCTAAATTTGGATAAATGCAAATGTTTCCAAACAACAGAGAGCAAATAGAAATAAACATGTATATACATATATACAAACAAATACACCATAATAGATTCCCCCAGCTAGCTACAAGATGGGCAAATACCCTAGTACCACAGTGGGGAAGGAGGGTGGGTAATCCTGACTGCAGATGCATACCTCTCGGACATCTACATTTATGGTAGGTACAAAACTGTACTATGTCCTTCAAGGATGCATCTGCAGTCCTAACAAATGGGTAGAATACCATAGCCAAACTGGGGGAGGAGGCCCTAACAAGATTATGGTGTAGTTAAGATCCCTTGCAAAACAGCAGTGGCAAAACCTGCTCAGGATCTGGAGTATAAGGGTAGATTATAATGCTTGGCAAATGTATGCACGGAGCTCCAAGTAGCAGCCTCTAAAATGTCTTTTGTAGCCACTCCTCGTAAAAAAGCTGTAGTAGTGGCTGTAGCCCTTGTGGAGTGAGGTCTGATATTCTCTGGAGTTGCCTTTCCATGATAAGAATAACAAAATCTAATGCAATTTCCTATCCATTTTGAGATTGTCTGTTTTGAAATTGCTTTTCCTTCCATGCCTGTGGCATATGCTACCAGAAGCTGGTCAGTTTTTCTATTGTTCTTGGTTCTGTCCAGGTAGTAGCGCAATTGCCTATGCACATCCAAGGTATGCAGCAGTCTTTCTCCCCTGTTCTGTGGGTTGGGGAAGAATGTAGGTAGGTGGATTGCTTGGTTTAAAGATACCCTGGAGACCACCTTTGGCATAAAGGTAGGATTAGTTCTCATGGACACTATCCTGATGGAAGATAAGGAAGGTCTGCACTGCCATTAATGCCTGTAATTCAGAAACCCTTCTTGCTGAAGTGATTGCAAGCAGGAAAGCAGTTTTCCATGATAAGTACTGTAATTCTGCTGTTGCTGCTGGTTCAAAAGGGGGAAGTGTCAACTTTTCTAGCACAAAGTTCAAGTCCCATGTAGGCAATGGTGGCTTCCTTGGTGGCTTTACATTTTTGATTCCTCTCAGAAACTGCCTGAGTAGAGGATGAGAGAAGACTGGAGGATCCATGTTGTATTCTGCTGAAATAGCTGACGCATGAATCTTAATGGAAGAGTAAGACAGGCCATTGTGGAAAAGCTCTGCTAAGTATTCCAGGATGTTAGCTATGTTTACCAGTGCTACATTTTGCCCTTTGCTGCACTCCAAAAGAGATATCTTTTCCATTTCGCTGAGTAAGTTTTTCTTGTTGAGGGTCTGCGAGCTTCCAAGATAATGTCTTTAACCCTTTGAGATAAATCTGGGTTATTTTGTCTTATGCAATGCTCCAAGCAGCTAGCTGCAGTGTTTTCAGGTTCGGATGCAGGGGTTTGAAGTTGTTCTGTGTTAGCAGTAAAGGAACCTGGGGTAGAGGCCATGCGAGTTCCCGAGACATACTCCTCAGTAGTGGGTACCAGTGCTGCCTCGGCCAGTCTGGAGATATCAGGATGATCCTTGGGTGGTCTTCTTTGATCTTCAATAGCACCTTGTGCATCAAAGGAAGAGGTGGGAATGCATATGCTGTCAGGTTTTCCCAACTGAAAGATAGGGAGTCCACCTTCCAAGCAAGTGGGTGGTATGTCCTTGTGCAGAATTTTTTCAATTGGTGATTGTGTGGGGATGCGAACAGGTCTATTTCTGGTAGTCCCCATTTCCTTGTGATGGATTTGAAGATGTCTGGATGCAGCATCCATTCGTGGGCATCCGTGGTAGTCCTGCTTAAGATGTCTGCTAGTATGTTCTCTTTCCCTGGTACAAATATTGCCTTGAGCTGTATGTTGAGGCTTAGGGCCACATTCCAGAGATCCATTGCCATCCGGCATAGAGGATATGAATGTGTGCCTCCCTGTTTGTTGATATACCACATAACTGTGGTGTTGTCCGTCCTTATCAGCAATTGTCCCTGTTGGAGAAACTGTCTGAATGCCTGAATTGCCAGTTTTACTGCCAGCATCTCTTTTTGGTTTATATGTAGGTTTAGCTGGTCTTGAGTCCATAAGCCTTGTATGTACTTGTCCAGCATGTGTGCCCCCCAACCAAGGTCTGAGGCGTCTGTGGTGATAGTCTGGCTTGGTTGAGGGCTGTGGAAGGGCAGTCCTTTGTTCAATTGACAGGCCTGAGCCCACCATCGGAATTCTTGCTTCAGGCATGGAATTATTGGAATTTGGGTTTCTAGGCTGTGCTTGTGCTGAGACCATAAATTCCTGAGGTACCATTGCAACTTCCTCATATGCAGTCTGGCATGTGGGATCAAAATTATGCAGGATGCCATGTAACCCAGGGCTTGCAGGACTCTCCTTGCTGTAAGCTGGTTCTGCGTTGTTAATGCCATGAAGTAGAGTGGAAGGTGCTTTTATTTTTCTGCTGTGAGGGATGCCATTTGATTTGATGTGTCCAGTTCTGCACCCAAGAAAGTTATCCTTTGGGATGGCAACAGCCTTGACTTTTTTATATTGACTGTGTATCCCAAGGCTTGCAGTAGATGAATGACCCTTTTCAAGTCTTTTGTTAATTTGTTTTTGTTGTCCGCTTGTAGCAGGCAGTCGTCCAGGTAAGGGTAAATTTGAATTCCCTGAAGCCTGCAATGAGCAATTACTGATGCCAGGCATTTCGTGAATACTCTGGGCGCAGCAGATAGGCCAAAAGGCAATGCTGAGAATTGATAATGCTCTGATCCTGCAAGAAATCTGAGGTATCTTCTGCAATTTGGTCGTATGGGGACGTGCAGGTATGCCTCCTTGAGATCTAGAGTTACCAGCCAAGACTCCTTGCCCAGCATGGGAAGAAGCTGCTGTAGAGTCAGCATTTTGAATTTTGGGACAATGTGGTATGTGTTCAGTGCGGACAGGTCTAGAATAGGTCTCCATTGATTTTCCTTCCTTGGCACCAGGAAAAGTCTGGAGTAAAATCCTTGCCCTTGTTCCATAGATGGTACCTTTTCTATAGCTCTCATCCTTTTTAAGTTGTCTATTTGTTCTAGAGCGTTTGCCATTTGATTTGGAGGTAGGTTTGGCATTCCTCTCTTCCTTGGTAGAGTATGGAAGTGAAACCTGTAACCTTTGTCTATTGTCTGTAAAATCCATTTGTCTCCTGTAATGCAATGCCAGTTTACTGAAAATAAGGCTAGCTTTCCGCCTAAGGGTGCTTCTAGTTGTTCCCTGGTAGGCGGCTTCAGAGCCAAGTCACTGTGATTGTCCTGTGGAAGTGGTAGTGGCTGGGTCTGCAGCAGTACTTCGCTGGTTGTTAGGCTGCCCCTGACGTCCTCTGTAGGCACCTCTGGATTGCCTCTTGTGCGCCTATTCCTGCCTCTCTGTGCTCTGTTGGAGTCTGGAAAGGACCAATTCTTGGAAGGCCAGTTCCTACTAAACCTTGGAGCTGGACCTGTAAGAAATCCTTGACTGTCTGGACAGATTTTGCTTTCTCTTCCACCTTCTTAAGCACTTGCTGTGCAGGAGAGACAAACAAATTGTGTTTATCCATGGGAGCATCTAGGAGCTTTGATTTTACATGGTCTGGTAAGGACTGCTCTTTTAACCATGCATGCCTTCTGATCACTGTACCAGTCATAGCTGATCTAAAGGAGGCCTCCAGTGCATCATAGCCGCATTTTAAGGAATGATTACTGACCTGCTGTATGTTATGTACCATTTCCTGAAGAGACTTTCGGTCTAAAGGTTCAGGTGAGGACAGCTTTTTAGATAACTGATCTAACAAATTCCTGATACTGAATCATGTGGAATTGACAGTTTAAGGCCCTAGCCGAAAGAGTTGCAGAAGTATAAACTTTTTTACCCCATCTCAAGGCCCTAGATTCCCTTTCAGAGGGGAGTGGGTTTTTGGCAGAGGTAGCTGCTATCGCTTTGGGGCCCTGTGAAACAGTTTCAGGATCTGCAAAAGGAGCCTTATACAAGTGATTATGTGTGTCTGGAACCCTGTAGTATCTGTCGGGCTTAGCAGGGGCCGGAGGGAGTGAATCAGGAGCAGTACAAGCATCATTAAATGCATCATCCACAACTGTAAGTACTGGAGGAATGGCTAAAGGCCTATGCTGTGGCAAATGCAAAAAAGTTCTAAGCCTTTTCCTAGAGTCTGAGAAATCCTGACCCTGCCATTGAAATTGTTCCCTCATAG
Source organism: Protopterus annectens (assembly GCF_019279795.1). Classification (NCBI taxonomy): domain Eukaryota; kingdom Metazoa; phylum Chordata; order Ceratodontiformes; family Protopteridae; genus Protopterus; species Protopterus annectens. Next base: position 1,497,221,924 of record NC_056741.1, read on the forward strand.
CATGCAGGGTTTCCCCAAAGGAAAATTCCTCAGGAGGAGAGGCAGAAGGAATGGAGTCTTCTGCATCAGAGTCCTCATATGGAGAATAAGGGCCCTCAGGAGGGTTTGTGAGTAATCAGTGGAAACTGGCTCAGGGGGTTCTGCTCTAGGCCTCTTCTCTGGAGGGGGTTGAGAGGCCCTATCATGGTGAGACTGGGATCCCCTGATCAAAGAAATGAGATCCTCTGCTAGACTAAGCATTTGAGTACTAGAGCTAGGCCTGTGAGAGGGGGCTTTAGTAGGCACGGCCTTGGAAGATTTAGCTGCTTTAGCCCTGGCAAAGGCCTTAATTGACATGGATGCAGGGGGCCTAGCAGCTCCACGTGCAGGAGTAGATACATCTAGGGAATAGTATCTGATAAATCCTGAGAAACTGTAAGAGCAGGAGGAAATTCAGTAGCAGATTCAGCCATGCTGGAAGAGGCCTCGAGTAGGAGGCATGCTTTCGGCGAAGGAAGAACCAGACTCGGTTTCAGCGAAACCGAGACACTCGCGGTTTAACCGCTGTTTCGGCGAAACCGGACCACAGTGTCGGTCCTTTTCCTTACGCTTTTAGCTAAATGCTAAGTCGGAGTCTCAGACGGCATGATATAAGCAAAAGCGGGCCAAAAACTCCTCGGCAAACTCCGACCGACGTCTAAGCGTCCGTCGGTTGAAGGAAGCACAGGCTAAACAAGCTGCTACGTCGTGGTCTGGGCCTAAACAAGGTAGGCAGTAAGAGTGGAAGTCTTTATGAGGTATTTGTTTCCCACAAGTTAAACAGTTATTCACTTTTTCTGACATCGGCTGAGGCAAGAAAGAGTCCCCAACGGGGTACTTAGCTTTTTAGAAGTCTTCGGTAGTAGTAATCTCTGGATCTGACTGACCGGCACTTGCGAACAGCTTCTGCTTCGGGCGCCACGCAGCAAGAAAGACTGAGGAAAATGGCGTCGGCTGATGCCTTTATACCCGAACTGCAGCTATGACGTCGGGTGAAGTGCGACACCAGCCGAGGCCAGACCCAGGACTTTGGAATCCGGCCAGACCCAGACTTTGGAATCCGGCCGACCGAAGGGCTGCCTGTGGCCAGGACAACCCATTTGTTAGGACTGCAGATGCATCCTTGAAGGACATCATATGGGTTGTCCTGCCTCAGGCAGCCCTTCGGTCGGCCGGATTCCAAAGTCTGGGTCTGGCCTCGGCTGATGTCGCACTTCACCCGACGTCATAGCTCCTGGGGTATAAAGGCATCAGCCGACGCCATTTTCCTCAGTGTTTCTTGCCCCAGATGCCAGGTGCCCTCTAGGAAGGCTAAATTTGTATAAAAGTAGAAAATTCCAAACAGCAGAAATCAAAAAGTATATATACATATATACATACAAACAAATACACCATAATAGATTTTCCCAGCTAGCTAAGAGAGGGGTAAGTACCCTAGGAATACCACAGAGGGGAAGGAGGGTGTGTAATCCTGACTGCAGATGCATACCTATCGGACATCTACATTTATGGTAGGTACAAAACTGTACTATGTCCTTCAAGGATGCATCTGCAGTCATAACATATGGGTAGAATACCATAGCCAAACTGGGGGAGGAGGCACCAAGATAATGATGGTGTAGTTAAGATCCCTTGTAAAACTGCAGTTGCAAAACCTGCTCGGGATCTGGAGTATAAAGGAAGATTGCAATGCTTGGCAAATGTATGCACGGAGCTCCAAGTAGCAGCTTCTAAAATGTCTTTGGTAGCCAATCCTCGTAGGAAAGCTGTAGTGGTGGCTGTAGCTCTTGTGGAGTGAGGCCTGATATTTTCAGGAGTTGTCTTTCCATGAAATGAGTAGCAGAATCGAATGCAATTTCCTATCCATTTTGAGATTGTCTGTTTTGAAATTGCTTTTCCTTGCACTCCTGTTGCATATGCTACCAGAAGCTGGTCAGTTTTTCTGCTGGCCTTAGTTCTGTCCAGATAGTAGCACAGTTGTCTGTGTACATCCAAGGTGTGTAGTAGTTTTCCCCCCCTGTTCTGTGGGTTAGGTAAGAATGTAGGTAAATGAATAGCTTGGTTCAAGGATACCCTAGATACCACCTTTGGCATAAAAGTAGGATTGGTTCTCAGAGACACTCTATCCTGGTGAAAGATAAGGAAAGGCTGCACTGCCATTAATGCCTGTAACTCTGATACCCTTCTTGCTGAAGTGATTGCTAGCAGGAAGGCAATTTTCCAAGATAAGAACTGTAAGTCTGCTGTTGCTGCTGGTTCAAAAGGGGGAAGTGTTAATTTTTCTAGCACAAAATTGAGATCCCATGCAGGCAGAGGTGGTTTCCTTGGAGGTTTTACATTTTTGATCCCTCTCAAAAATTGTCTGAGGAGAGGATGAGAGAAGACAGGAGGATCCATGTTGTACTCTGCTGAAATTGCTGATGCATGAATCTTAATGGAAGAATAGGGCAGGCCATTGTGGAACAGTTCTGCTAAGTATTCTAGGATGTGTGCTAGGTTTGCCAGTGTGACATTTGTTCCCTTTGCTGCACTCCAAATGAGGAATCTCTTCCATTTGGCTGAATATGTTTTCCTTGTGGAGGGTCTGCGAGCCTCCAGGATAATGTCCTTAACCCTCTGAGATAAAACAGGTTGGTTTTGTTTTATGCAATTTTCCAAGCAGTTAGCTGCAGGGTTTTTAAGTTTGGATGCAGGGTCTTGTAGTTCTGCGTTAGAAGTAAAGGGCATAGAGGTAGAGGCCATGAGTTCGTCCGAGACATGCTTCTCAGTAGCGGTACCAATGCTGCCTTGGCCAGTCTGGAGCTATCAGAATTACCTTTGGCTGTTCCTCTCTGATCTTCAGTAGAACTTTGTACATCAATGGGAGAGGTGGAAAGGCATATACTGTCAGGGCCTTCCAGCTGAAAGAAAGGGAGTCCACCCTCCAGGCTTGTGGGTGGTATACTCGAGCAGAATTTCTTCAGTTGGTGGTTGAGTGGGGAGGCAAACAGGTCTATCTCTGGCATTTCCCATTTCTTTGTTATAGTTTTGAAGATGTCTGGAAGCAGCATCCATTCGTGAGCATCCGTGGTAGTTCTGCTTAAGCTGTCTGCTAGTGAATTCTCTTTTCCTGGTACGAATCTGGCCTGCAGTTGGATGTTGAGATTCAGGCCTAAGTTCCACAGGTCCATTGCCATCCGGCATAGAGGGTATGAATGTGTGCCTCCCTGTTTGTTGATGTACCACATGACTGTGGTATTGTCCGTCCTTATCAGCAGGTGTCCTTGCTGGAGGAATAATTTGAATGCCTCGACTGCATGCTTCACTGCCAGCATCTCCTTTAGATTTATGTGTAGATTCAGCTGGTCTTGGAACCATAGGCCTTGGATACACTTGTCTTCCATGTGTGCCCCCAAGCCTAGGTCTGAGGCGTCCGTGGTGATGGTCTGCCTTGGATGTGGTTTGTGGAAAGGCAATCCTCTGTTGATCTGGCAGGCCTGAGCCCACCACAGGAATTCTTTTTTCAGACATGGAATGATTGGTATCAGGGCTTCTAGACTGTGTCTGTGCTGAGACTATACATTCCCTAGGTACCATTGTAATTTTCTCATATGCAGCCTGGCATGTGGGATCAAGATTATGCAGGATGCCATGTAACCCAGGGCCTGCAGGACTTTCCTTGCAGTAAGCTGAGTTTGTCTGGTTAATGCCATGAAGTAGACTGGTAGTTGCTTTTGTTTTTCTTCTGTGAGAAAAGCCATCTCAGTTATTGTGTCCAGTTTTGCACCCAAAAAAGTTATCCTTTGGGAAGGCACTAGTCTTGACTTTTGTATGTTGACTGTGTATCCCAAAGCTTGCAGCAGTTGTATGACATAGGCCAAATCCTTTATTATTTTTGTCTTGTTGTCCGCTTGTATTAGGCAGTCGTCCAGGTATGGGTAGATTTGAATTCCCTGAAGCCTGCAATGTGCAATTATTGATGCCAGGCATTTCGTGAATACTCTGGGCGCAGTAGATAAGCCAAAGGGCAATGCTGAGAATTGATAATGCTCTGATCCTGCAAGAAATCTGAGGTGTCTTCTGCAATCTGGTCGTATAGGGACGTGCAGGTATGCCTCCTTGAGATCTAGAGTCACCAGCCAAGACTCCTTGCCCAACATGGGAAGAAGTTGCTGTAGGGTCAGCATCTTGAATTTTGGAACAATGAGATGTGTTCAGTGCGGACAAGTTGAGAATAGGCCTCCATTGATTTTCTTTTCTTGGTACAAGGAATAGTCTGGAGTAAAATCCTTGGCCTTGTTCCATAGATGGTACCTTTTCTATTGCTCTCATCCTTAGTAAGCTGATGATTTGTTTTAGAGCCTCTGATTTCTGGCTTGGTGGAAGGTTTGGCATTCCTCTCTTTTTTGGTAGAGTGTGGAAGTGAAACCTGTAGCCTTTGTCTATTGTTTGCAAAGTCCATTTATCTCCAGTAATGCAATGCCAGTTTTTTGAAAATAAAGCTAGCTTTCGCCCAAGGGTGCTTCCAGTTGTTCCCTGGTAGGCGGAATCAGAGCCAAGTCATTGTGTCTGTCCTGTGGAAGTGGTTGCAGTCGCAGCTGTGGCGGCACTTCTCTGGTTGGCAGGTTGCCACTGACGACCCCTGTAGGCACCCCTTGATTGACCTCTGCCTCTTTGGCGTCTATTTTTGCCTCTCTGTGCTCTGGAGGTGTCTGGAAAGGACCAATTCTTTGAAGGCCAATTTCTGCTGAACCTCGGAGGTTGGACCTGCAGAAAATCCTTGACTGTTTGGACAGATTTTGCTTTTTCTTCCACTTTCTTTAGAACCTCCTGTGCAGGGGAGCCAAATAAACTTTGTTTCTCCATAGGGGCATCTAGGAGTTTAGACTTAACATGGTCTGGCAAGGATTGTTCTTTTAGCCAGGCATGCCTTCGAATCACTGCTCCAGTCATAGCTGATCTAAATGAAGCCTCCAGTGCATCATAGCCACATTTTAAGAAATGATTACTGACCTGCTGAGAGTTGTGTACCAAATCCTGAAGGGACTTACGGTCTAAAGGTTCAGGAGAGGACAGCTTTTTATTCAGCTGATCTAACAAAAATTCCTGGTACTGTATCATGTGAAATTGACAGTTTAAAGCCCTGGCAGAAAGAGTAGCAGATGTATAAACCTTTTTACCCCATCTCTCTAATGCTCTTGATTCTCTTTCAGAGGGTAGGGGGATTTTGGCAGAGGCAGCTGCAACACCTTTAGGGCCCTGAGAAATGGTTTCTGGGTCTGCAGCATGGACCTTATACAAGTGGAAGTGAGAATCCGGGACCCTGTAGTATCTGTCAGGTTTGGCAGGGGCAGGGGGAAGAGAATCAGGGGCAGTACTGGCAACATTGTATGCATCATCAACAACTGATAGTACAGGTGGTATGGCTAAAGGCCTATGCTGTGGTAAGTGTAAAAAAGTCCTTAGCCTTTTCCTAGAATCAGAAAAATCCTGACCCTGCCATTGGAAGTGTTCCCTCATTGAGTGTAGAGTTTCCCCAAATGAAAATTCTTCTGGAGGGGAGGCAGAAGGAATGGAGTCTTCTGCATCAGAATCCTCATAAGGTGAGTATGGTCCTTCCTGATGGTCAGATAAAGCTGAACCATCCGAGGAATAGTCAGAGGAGAGAGGTCCAGGGGGTTCAGACCTAGGCCTCTTTTCAGGAGGGGGTTGTGAGGCCCTGTCTGGGTGAGGTTGGGATCCCCTGATCAGAGAAATAAGGTCCTCAGCAAGGCTGAGAATCTGAGAACTTGAGGTAGGTCTGTGAGAGGGAGCTTTTGTAGGTAAGGCCTTGGAAAGTTTAGCTGCTTTAGCCCTGAAGAAGGCCTTGATAGACATAGAAGCAGGGGGTCTAGCTGCCCCACGTGCAGGAGTAGAGATGTCCAACGGAATGGTGTCGGACAAATCTTGTGTGACTGCTTCTTCAGTAGGAATTTCTGTAGCCGACTCAGCCGGGGCCTGTGTGGCCTAGGTTGTAGGAGGCATGCTTTCGGCCGAAGGGAGAACTGAGGTCTCGGTTTCAGCCGAAACAGAGACACTCGCGGTAGGCCTAACCGTGGTTTCAGCCGAAACCACGGGCCGCGAGTGTCGGTCCTTTTCCTTGCGTTTTTTTAGCTAAATGTGTAGTCGGAGTCTCAGACGGCATTTTATATGCAAAAGCGGAGCCAAAAAACTCTTCAGCAAACTCCGACCGACGTCTAAGTGTCTGTGGGTTGAAGGAAGCACAGGCTAAACAAGCTGATACGTCGTGGTCTGGGCCTAAGCAAGGAAGGCAGTAAGAGTGGAAATTCTTATGAGGTATTTGTTTCCCACAAGTTAAACAATTATTTACTTTGTCTGACATCGGCTGAGGCAAGAAAGAGTCCCAACGGGGTACTTAGCTTTTTTAGAAGTCTTCGGTAGCTGAAATCTCTGGATCTGACCGACCGGCACTTGCGAACAGCTTCTGCTTCGGGCACCACGCGGCAAGAAAGACCGAGGAAAATGGCGTCGGCTGATGCCTTTATACCCCAGGAGCTATGACGTCGGGTGAAGTGCGACATCAGCCGAGGCCAGACCCAGACTTTGGAATCCGGCCGACCGAAGGGCTGCCTGAGGCAGGACAACCCATATGTTATGACTGCAGATGCATCCTTGAAGGACATCCAAGACTCACTCCTCCACGAAAAGGAAACCAGTCTGGTGGACTCCTGCCATAAACAAGCTATACAATAGGAGGAGGAAACTAGTACAGAAAAGAGTCAAATCCCAAGAAGGGAAGACATCGCTGACCAGTATCAGCAAGAAACTACAATCTCTCATAAAATCATCCAAGGCGAGCTTTGAAAGAAAAATTGCCAAAGACTCCAAAGATAACCACAAGGCATTTTGAGCATCTGTTTTTTAGGCATAGGGGCCTGTATGGGAGTCTGTGGACCCGGTTTCTTAACCTTTGGAAGCTTAGCGCATGACTTAACTGAAAGAGTCGTCTGTTTAAAGACGCCTTCTGAAACCGAAGGCCTGTCCATAGTCTCCGGATCGCTGCCAGGGCTGGCATCCATGAGTTGAGGAGGGACCGGCTCCAGTGGCCCAGTAGATTCTGACTGAGAGGTAGTCGTATTTTCTAAATCTGCAGTAGTCAGGGGCTGCGTAGGCGCCTCACTGAATACCGAAGATCCGGCAGCAGGCCTAACAGAGACCTCGGTATCTGGCCTAGGTCTAGGCTGCTGGTCTTTGTCCTTGCGTTTTTTAAACATAGCGGTAGTCGGCGGTATCGGCCCGATGCTTAATAGTGCGTTTATTGAACCTAGCGCAAAACCGACAACCAGAAACGTTGTGGTCTGGGCCTAGGCAAGGAACATAATAAGAATGAAAATCCTTATGAGGTATTTGCTTCCCACAAGAAATACAAATATTTACTTTGTCTGACATCGGTCTGAGGCAAGAAAAGTTTCCCCAACGGGGTACTTAGCTTTATAGAAGACTTCGGCTGAAAATCTGTTTGAAAATCTCAGGAGCTGGCCGACCGGCAATTGCGAACTGCTTCTGCTTCGGGCACTGCGCGGCAAGAAAGACGGAAGAAAATGGCGTCGGCTGCCTCTTTTATACCCCTGCCGCACTGACGTCAGTGGAGAGGCGATGACAACAGACGCCGGACCAAGGCTTGAGAATTCAGGCCGACTGCGAGACCGCCTGATGGCAGGATAACCCAAGTGTGATCACTGCAGCAGCATAGCACGATGAACATCTGCTTGGATTTGGTGCAGAAAGGCACAAAATACACTGAACCGACAGATATCGCCAACATCCTGGCAGACTGGTTCAGCGCAAACTTCACCCCTCACCCCCAAAAGGGCCCGTAACCATATCAGAAGAATGAAGTGCCCCCTGATATCAGACTCAGGTTAAAACAGCCCTCTCCAAAGCCAAAAACACAGCATCAATGGGAACGGACGGTGTCCCAGGCTTCGTCCTACGCAAGCTCAAAGAAGAACTAACCCCTCACCTAAACATACTGTTCAAACTTAGCCTCTCCACAGGCTACATACCTACAATACCCATAGAGTGGTACACAGCAACAGTTTTTCCGCTCTACAAAGGTGGAGCCGCAACAGACCCCGGGAACTATCACCCTATAAGCCTGACTAGCTTGGTCTGCAAGGCTATGGAGCGCATCATCATGGAACTCATTAACAGAGACATTTGGAACCTCCAAACACTGGACCCTAGCCAGTTTGGCTTTAAGGGCAGATCATGCCTCCTAAACCTGGTGGACTTCTTTGAGACAGTTACCACGGCTATAGACGAGGGAAAGTTGGTACACAGCCTACCTAGACCTCGCCAAGGCCTTCGACACCACTCCCCATTCTAGTATTATAGACAAACTCACCAGCCTGAACATAAACCCCTACATCACAAGATGGGTTGCCAACTGGCTCACGGACAGAACCCACATGGTGAGAGTTGCAGGAACTAGGTTTGACTAAACCGGTTACAAGTGGCATTCACCAGGGCTCAGTCCTAGGACCCCTCCTGTTCGGCATATACTTCTCAGAGATACCAGCAAGCACAGGAGGACTATGGCTGACAAAGTTCGCAGACGACTGCAAACTAGGGGCTATAATTGACTCTCCGGCTGACTGACATCCTCCAAAAGGGTCTCATTACCTGGTGTCAAAATCATGGCCTCAAGCTAAATGCCGAAAAGTGCACAGTCATCCCCTTTGGAAAAAACAAAGTACTCACAAACTACCACATAGGTGGTAGTCCCCTAAATACAGAAGACAAAATAAGGGATCTGGGGACCCAAGTAGACAGTAATCTCATCTTTGATCATCACACTGCCAAAGTGGTTAGAAAATCCTTCTAAGTGGCCAACTTAATCACAATAGGGTTCGCATCCAGATCAAAAGATGTCACTGTGCCCCTCTACTCATCACTCATCAGACCCATCAGAGTACAATGCCCCATTTGGGATGTACCTTACAAGACACCTGCAACAGCTGGAAAGACCACAGAAGTACCTCACAAAGAGGATCACTGGCCTCAAACAGATGCCCTATGCAGCTCGACTGAAGAAACTCCAGCTGCACTCTGTTGCATACCACCTACTCAGAGGTGATTGCCTGACATACAAGGCCATGTCCAATCCAGAATTGATGGACATGCTCCACCTAAAGAAAACCATATCCCCTCGAGTCACACACACTAGGGATCTAAACCTCACCACAACAATAGGATGTGCTGGAGGGACAGATTCCTGTCCCAGAGACTTCCCATGCTTTGGGACAAGATCCCAATCTACATTAGGCAGAGCTCCTCGCTAACACTCTTCAAAAGAAACCTTGACGAGTGGATGGGAAGCAAAGTTTACCTCCGGGATCCCTTCAGTGACTCTGCTGGACAGAGGCACGGGGAACTAATCTAAGGGGGTGCCGAAAGCCAACACATTTTGGCTAGGCTTATAAATGCCTAGGGGCAGATAGCCTAGTACCTACCAATGAAACTATGAACATTTCTTTATGATTGATGTGAAGGTGTATTTGAATTGGTTCCATTTGCCCTGAATGTACTTCCCTGCCAGGTGCGCCCCCCATGCATAGTCTGATGCGTCTGTTAGGGTTTGGGCGGCAGGGGGTAGTGTGCATGGTAGTCCCCCTTGTTTTGGTGGCAGGCCTCTGCCCACCAAAGGAGCTCTAGGCGTAGGCAAGGAATTATAGGAATCATTGCTTCTAGATCCTGAGAATGTTGACACCATAGGCTTTTAAGATACCATTGTAGTTTCCTCATATGGAATTAGAAGAATGCAGGAGGCCATGAACCCCAAGGCTTGTAGTATTTGCCTTGCAGATAGCAGAGTTTTTGTGGCCACTTGTTTGAAGTAGGTTGTCAAGTGAATTTGTTTCTCTGGCATGAGGAAAGCCATCTGGGAAGTTGTATTCAAGCTTGCTCCCAGGAATATAATTTGTTGATAGGGTACCAAGTGTGATTTATTTTGGTTTATGGTACACCCCAGACAAGTTAACACCCTTTGTATAAAAGCCAGAGGATTCAAAAGTATATCCTGGTTTTCTGCCTGAATTAGACAATCGTCCAGGTATAGGTATATTTGAATATTTATTTCCTGCAAAATGCAATGACTGGAGCTAGGCACTTTGTGAATACCCTGGGGCGCAGTAGATAAGCCAAAGGGCAGTGCAGAGAACTGATAGTGCGTGCAGCCTGCTTTGAAGTGTAGGTATCTTCTGCAAGATTCCCTGATTGGGATGTGCAGGTAAGCTTCCTTTAAAACTAGTGTTGCCAACCAGGCATCTTTGCTTAGTGTAGGAAGCAACTGGTGAAGAGTCAGCATCTTGAATTTTGGAATCACAAAAAGGTGTTTAGAGTAGACAAGTTCAGGATAGGACACCATGAATGGTCTTTTCTGGGTACCAGGAAAAATCCTGAGTAGAAACCTAGTCTCTTTTCCTCTTCTGGTACCAACTGAATAGCCCCTATGCTTAAGAGAGAGAGTACTTGATTTTGGGCCACTGCCCACTGATTTGGAGGTAGATCCAGCCAGCCACTTTAAGTTGGTAATGCGTGGAAGTGAAATCTGTATCCTTGGGACACTATATTTAAAACCCAATTGTCCTGGGTAACAAGTCTCCAGTTCTTTGCATGAAGTGCAATCTTTCCCAAGGGGGCAGTCAGCTGAGAAGTGCTTGGAAGTTTTAAAAAGAAGTCATTGAGAAAGTATACCATAGGGGGGAGTTTTATTACTCCCAGATTTGGAAGTGGAGGCCCCCTATTGCTTAGTCATGTTCATCCCCTGGGACTGAAGCCTGGGTGCTCTGCTGAATCTGGGTTTGGACTGAAGGTCTGTAAGACGCAGGAAAGGACCAATTCTTAGAAGGCCAATGCCTACTAAAATCTTGGAGGTTGTACTTGTAAAACATCTAACAGTTTGCATACATTTAGCTTTTTCCTCCATCTTTTTAAGAACTTCTTCTGCCTTGTTGCCAAACAGGCGATACTGATTTAAGGGAGCATCCAGTAATTTCGCTTTAACTTGATTTGGCAAGGATTGCTCCTTAAGCCAAGCATCCCTTCTAAATACAGCCCCAGTTACCGCAGCCTTGCAAGATGCCTCTAGTGAATCAAAACCACATTGCAATGTATGTTTACCAACTTGTTCAGCAGAATGCATTAAATCCTGTAAATCCTTATTTTCAGTACAATCGGGGAAAAAAACATCATTCGCGGTTTAAACAATCCAATAATATGCTGCTGATACTTTAACATATGAAACTGGCAATTCAAGGCCCTAATGGCCAAAGTTGCAGAAGTGCATACCTTCTTACCCAATTTATCCAGCACCCTGAAGTCTCTATCACAGGGAGTAGGATTTTTGGCAGTAACAGCTTTAACACCCTTGGGTCCCTGTGAAACAATTTCAGGATCCGCAGTAGGATTTTTGAAAAGGAACTTGAGAGAGTCAGGAACCCTGTAATATCTATCAGGTTTTCTGTATGCAGGAGGTAAAGAATCAGGGGCCATGCTAGATTCCGAAAAGGCATCATCAACAATGTCCAGTAGAGGAGGTATAGCTAAAGGCCTGTGCTGGGGCAGGAGTAAGAAATCTCTAAGCCTCTTTTTAGAATTAGAGAAATCCCAACTTTACCAACGAAAATGCTCCCTGAGAGTATGCAAGGTTTCACCAAAAGAGAAATCCTCTGGGGGGGAAGCAGAGGGAATAGAGACCTCAGCATCAGAATCCTCAAAGGTAGATAAGGGTAAATCCTGGTCATCAGAAGAAACAGAAATTTCAGAATCCTGATTAGAAGTATCATAAGCTTGTTTTTTAAGCATAGAAGCCTGACCATGTGGTCTGGGCATCAGTTTTCCAGGCATGGTTCGAGTTTTAGGCCTTGAAGAAGAAGACATCTGTTTAATATGCAAGTCAGTAGGCCTGAATACACCCTCAGAAGCCGGTGCCTGCACAGCGGCTCCGGACCCATCCAAAGTAGAGACATCCACAGGTTCCACAGTTGAAGTATCTCGCGGCATACCGGACTCAGAATGGGTCTCAGTAGAGGCCTGCGAATCTGAAGTAGCGGGTATCAGGGGCTGCGAAAGCGCCTCGCTGAGTACCGGTGAACTGGGCGGCCTGTCTCTGTCTTTATCTTTGTGGTTTTTTGGAATGTCGGTAGGCAGATGGCATACCGAAGACATATCAGGATAACTGAACCGAGCACCAAAATATTTAGAAGCACAAATATACTGACTGATTGTTTTGTGCCTTATTTTAAACCACGAACTGACAGCGAGGCACGTCGTGGTCAGGGCATAGGCAAGGAATACAGTACGAATGAAAATCTTTATGAGGTATTTGCTTTCCACAAGAAATGCAATTTACTTTTACTGACATTTGGTTTAGAGCAAGAAAAAGTTTCCCCAACTGGGTACTTAGCTTTTAGTAGAAGACTTCTGTTCTGAAACATGAAAATTTTAGGAGTGAGCCGACCGGCACTTGCGAACTGCTTCTGCTTCCGGCACCACACGGCAAGAAAGACTGATGTAATGACATCTGCTGCATGTTTTATACCCCTGACGACCTGACTTCAAGCCTTGGGGTTCACGGAAAAAGAGACAGCAACCGACGTAGGACCCAAGACTTTGTTAAATCAGGCCAACTGAGGGCTACTGCAAGCAGATAACCCAAATGTAATGACTGCAACAGTGAAACACGAAGAACATCGACCCCCAACAGCTTCCAGAGGTGAGCAGTCAGGCAACACTTCAGGAGCGCTGATCGGGTTGACCAGAGAAAGAATCGCTGGAATCCATCATCTGAACCTCCTCTGGCCTGAAAGGGGCATCTTCCATTGGAGTTGCCCCCTCTGCCTCTAGGGGAAAAATCAGCACGTGCATCCTGGAAAGAACCCTGTGATTTCTTGTGCCAGATCTTTCCACTCCTCTGATTTCTGGAATAGAATCTCTGAGAAGTGGAGTGTCAGATACCAACGGCAGACAAGGTCTTGCCATCTTGTTCACACAGTGCCAGGGTATCCTTGACTTTAGGGCCAAACAAAGAAGCGGCCTCTATAGGGGCATTCATGAAGGAAGCATTAAAAGGAGTCCGCAAAGTCACAACAGGCACATCCAAGCATGTCTGGTGACTATACCTGCGCCTGCTGCTCCAGCCACTCCTTCCGTTGCGTGAGAAATAAGATGCATGGAAGAGTTGGAAATGGACTCTAGGGTGGCTATATGAGAAGCCAAATTATCATGGACTTAGTCAGAAACAGCTCCTGCCAAGGTTTCAGAGAGCTGGTTGACAAGATCTCGCTGAAGCCTGGTAAAATGTACCAAATAATCAAAGACCTTACAGTGAAGGTCGATGAAGCAAAACACACGCTTCCCTAATCTGTCAATCAACCGGGACTTCTTGATGGGCGGGTGGACCGTTTGGCTCTCTTCTGCCAAATCCTTCTTAGTAACAGCATAGCATCTACTGTAAGACCACGTGACCAGTAGGGAGTGCTCAGTGGTGGTGATATTTTATCTGGCCTCTTAGGCATCGCTTCCATGGTATCAGGAGCCTTCCATGTGCGCTGCATGATGAGCTGGATAAGCTCATCAGTAGGTGGGGTGACCCAGGAGGTAGGGGGCCAGGCACAAAAAGCCTGCAGGAATACGAATTCCTCAGAGGAAGGATTAGAGGGCTTCCAGTCACTCCTCTGTCTAAGGATCTCGAGGATGTCACCAAAGAACACCCCATCAGAGGCCGACTGCGGGGACCCTTCCCAATTATCAAAATCAGTATCTTCAGTCAATGACTTCACAGTGGAGTCCATGCGTTTCCTCTTACACTATGCTTTGCGGGGTGCTTCCTCAGTGGGAGTTTCTGGAGAAGACTGCAACGAGGGGGGTCTCCTGAGGAGGAGAGACCTGAGGCACTTGTGCCTGGGTGTCAGAGTTGAAGCTTGTGGCAGTTGCAGCACAGAGGGGGGAGATGACGCTGAAAAATGAGCTTTGCCAGCAGAGGCAAGTGCCCTCTCCATGGCCTGGAATGCTGGCCCGCCCAAGGAGGAACAGGAGCCCAGAACGGAGCACGACAACCTGGGAACGGGGGTCACACCCCGCCCCGACGAGCCCACCCCCAGACCAGGAGTCTCAAGAAGACCATGAACCTTAAGAGAGAGCATCCTTGGAAGGTGCCATAGAAAAAAAATTGGCATGGAGCCAGGAATGCCCTCCCCAACAGCACAGCCACTGGCCTGAGAAAAGCCCAATGCCCAGTGCACCGAAGGCCACAAGGATGACTCTGGTTCCAAAGTGAGATCCACTACAGGAATCTGAGAAAGTGAAGCTGCTGTCGGAGTAACAGGCTTCAAGACTTGAGTGGAAGTCGAAGGAGGAGTATACATAGGGTTTGAGGCAAAATATGCTCACCTGAATGAGGGAACGTGGACTTCAACAGTTGAGAGAGACCTCTATCCACGAGCAACTGGTCAACAAGCCGCAACACATCCTGCTCAGAAAGACTCTTGGTTGACCTCATGGAGAAGGCTGATAGCGATTTTGACCTTTCTAGGAAAGGACTATACTGACTACTTGCAAAAGGATCCAATGAAGGAGAATATTTGGTCCTTGCTAATTCAATAGATGCAGAGCTCAGAGCCAAGGAAGTCTGCACCAAAGAAAACTATGTGGAAAAGGTCTGTGCCGAAGATTTCAGCGCCATGGTAGTTGAAGGTGTCTGCAACGTAAAGGCAAAGGTCTGCCACGAAGGGTACGGTACCGTAGTGGAAAGTGTCTGTACTGGCAATAAGGATGGTGCTGAGGACGACTGCACCGAAGCACATGTCGGTGCCGAAAATGTCTGCTCTGTGAAGTACAGAAGAGTCATACTTGGAGCCAAAGGTGACTGTACCGACTGTGCCAAAGGGGACTGAACCTTTACTGACGGTGTCGTTAAGGGTTGCGACAGAACTGCTGGAACCACAGTTGTCTGCACCTGCAACTCTGGTGCAGACATCGAAAAAGGAGACATGGCTGTAGTCAAGATCATCTGGGGCGGTGCCGAGCCTGGAGTCAACAGGGTCACAGATGGCAGCGCCGGAGTACTAATCAATTTCACCTTCTTGTGAGTCGACTCCCTACGATCTCCAGAGGGAGAAGAAGGGAGTGACTTTTATGAAGAGGAGGAAGAACACCTCTTGCGAGGTTTAACAGGAGGAGGTGAGCCCTCTGACTCAGAAAGAGCCTCAAAGAAAAGAGACTTTAGGAGACCTTTCAAAATTAACTTATTATTCCTCTCGTTGAGAGTCCTGGTAGAGAAGTTTTTACAGATCCCACACGGAGGATCTACAGTCAAGTGGGAGACATTGATAGTAGACACACAAGTCATGGCCATCGGAAAGCTGTAACTTACGGCTGCAATCCTTGCACTGCTCGAAACCAACGGAACTTTTCTTATCAGACATAGCTGTTGTGGAGAAGGAGCACAGTAGCAAAAGGAAGAATAACGGCTACCCAAGAAAAGGGTAGAGAGAAAATAAAGCATTACCAAGGATGGTAATGGAGAAAAACACAAGGTAAGAAAAGAGAGTAATAAAAGTGAAAATACTAAAGGGAGAGAGTCTAAAGTGTGCGATAGGGTAGGAAAATATTAGAATAAACTTTTGAGAAATTTTTTTACAGTATTAACATATAAACAGTCAAATAATTAGACACTTGACTGAGAAAGTGGCTTGACAAGGCTGTTTGGCAATGCGGCAAATGAGATCTGAGGTAAGGAGGGAGCAGAGCACTCTGGGTAGGACCTTGGCTCGAGAGATTTTGGCTGACGCAAGCTTGACACTGGCCGGCTCGGTTCTGAGGACGGAACCGATAACCCCATCAGTAAGGAATTAAAGATTAACAACATCAGATCAAATGTTTGTATTCACTCCACACTTACTGACTTGTGAGGGTTAGTAGAGGGTTAAGTGCTGGTATTTAGTCTACAACAATCCCTTTGAATATATATATTTTTGGTTCTATTCCCGCACTCCGAGCATGCGGAGTGGAGAGTACGTCAAAGTTAGTCAATTTTACTGTCAATCAGATTTACAAAGCAGTGCAAGCTGAATGAAATTACATTGCTTTGGTCCACATGCAAGACACTTTTTGGTTACAACGTGCAAGACATAATAATTACAGTATGAATAACAATAAGACTAATGCACATACAGTAATTAAAATATTAACTACACAATTAAATACCACTGGACAGGAAGACAAATATTATACTAGTAGGTATTGCAAAGACTAGGACTTCACATTGGGATTGCTTAGAATACTGTACTTCAGTCATAGTATGACATATTCTGAAGTTCTATTGCACATGCATGGAGCGGTAACTCACTCCTGACTAATGCACATTCAGGATGTAATAACATAAGAAAAACAGCCCAAATCTACCAGTTACTCAAGCAATTTGCCAGTAGTGATTACTACAGATGATTCTTCACAGCAAGTGGCATACTGATCTGATTTGCAGTCATGCCACACATTCAAGTTCAGCAGCCTTATAAAGGGAAGAAGCTCCTGTTCAGTCTAGATGTTTTGCAGTGCAAGCTGCGATACCGCCTGCCCAAGGAAAGTAGTAAGTACATGCCATGGTCAGGGTGAGTGGGATCGATAATCTTCCTTGCCCTTCCCGCACACCAAGTCTCATGAAGATGATCCATGGATGGGAGCAAGGAACCAAGGACTTTTTCCACTGTCCTTACTACCCTCAGGACAGCCTTGCTGTCAGATGTTTTGCAGTTAACATACCAAACTATGATGTTAATTGAGAGGATGCTCTCAATGGCCCCCTGTAGAAGACTGGGGATGGACAGAAACATGTTTGCCTTTCTCAGTTTCTGTGGAAGTGCAGACGTTGCTGTGCCATCTTTACTGTGTGGGTAATAGTCTACCAAAGGAAGTCATCTGAGATATGACCCCCAGAAACTTGGTGTGCTTGACTCTTTCCACTGCCTCCCCCTTAATTTCCACAGATTGATCCATTTTACAAGTCCTCCTTAAGTTTGCCATTAATTCTTTGGTCTTGCTTACATTTAAGGCCAGATTGTCCCTGTTGCACCAGCCTATCAGATGCTCCACTTAATCTCTGTAGGCTGTTTCCTCAACAATTCTGCCAAGACCTACGACAGTGGTATTATCTGTGAAAATGATTTTGTTGGATTCATTCTTGGTCATGCAGTTGTGCTTCAACAGGGTGAACAGCAGAGAATTCAAGGTGCAGGAACACCTGTGTTCAATGTAATACTGATTGGATAGTTAATTTCCCACACACACTTTTTGGGGTCTGTTGATGACAACAGTCCAGTATCCATTTACATAAGGGGAGGGATGTCGATGCCCAGCTGACTCAGCTTCGATATTAGACTCTGGGGGATGACAGTGTTAAAGGCGGAACTAAAATCAACGAACCACATTCTGACATAGCAATTCTTGTTGTCTAGATGTGCCAAGGATTCATGAAGTGCTATAGCTATTGTATCAGCCGATCAGTGGTTAGAACTATAAGCAAACTGCAATGTATCCAGTGTTGCAAGGTACGCTAGAAGAGATATGGTTCTTGTTCAACTGCTAAAAATTACTGCTGATGCAAGAGCAACTGGCCAGTAATCACTTAGGCTTCTTGGTTGGGACGTCTTGAGTAAGGGAATGATCATCGTAGTTTTGAAGCAACTGGGTGCAATGGCTAGTTACAGGATGTGTTGAACATATCTGTTAGTACAGAGGATAGTTGGGTAGCATAGCCTCTTAAAACCCTTCTCAAAATATTAGGAGGATCAGCTCCCTTTTTTTAGGGTTTATTCGCCTCATGGTCTTCAGAACACCAGATGTTTAGACATAGCACCTCCTCACCCTGTTTGACAGGTAGCTCATTTGGTACAGTGCTGTTGTCCATATCAAGTCTGCTGAAGTAAATATTTAGTATGTTCAGAAACTGTGTTGTCAGAACATGGGGAGAATGGAGGCCTGTAGTCAGTTATGGCTTGTATGCCTTGCCAGAGACGTCTGGAGTCCCTTTGGTCAGAGAAGTGTCCTTGAATGTTACGTCTGTATGTCCTCTTAGCATCCTTTATACCTCTACTAAGATTTGCTCTGGCCTCTCTTATGGCATCCTTGTTTTTTTTTTTTATTTAAATGTAGTATGTATGTATGTATGCATGCATGTATGCATGCATGCATGTATGCAAGAACGGCGCAATGGTGCAGTGGTAGCGTTGTCACCTCACAGCAAGAGGTTCTCCGGTTCGATTCTCGGCTGAGTCTGCATGTCCTTCCTGTGTTTGAGTGGGTTTCCTCCAGGTGCTCCGGTTTCCTCCCACGTTACAAAGACATGCATTTGGAGCGTTTCTCCATGGGCCTCCACTGAAAATTGGCTCGTCCAAGTCAGACTTCCCCAGTTAACAAATGTTAAATAAATAAATAAAAAAAATAAATAAATGTATGTGTTATGTTCACACATACGTATGCATGTTCACACAACTATACTATGTTGTTGGCAAAAACTACTGCTGCACTGCCATTCACTATGCTTGAGAAAGAATACTAAGTTAGTGAGAACTAACTACAGACCTAGATGCTGGAATCTACATACCCTGTAAGACTGCAATGGCAAACTCTGCACTGTTTTTGGAAAGTACATTAGTTTCCTAATGCTTACAAAGTGTGGCTACCCAGACTTTTGTCTCGCGTAGGATTCCTGCAAACATTTCTAAAAGAAGGCAATTGTGACAACTGCTGCTCTAGTGGAAAGATATTTAACCTGCCTCTGATC